>NC_136750.1:30844852-30892352 GCF_936440315.1 Barbus barbus
ACAAAAATGCTACAACGCAATCATATATTCTGCTGTATTACAGCTTTAATGAGGATAAAACCGTATATTAGAAGCTAACATAAGCAGAAGCATTTACAAATAACAGCGTATCTAAAAGTATGAGACAACAAAAAACTAAAAAAACATTCTATTAAGAGCTGTGTGCAATATTGATGAAGCCATTGTTTACAACACAACCGGAGCACATTCTGAGGTGAGGGGCGGGGCGTTTCTGGACTGCTCTGGGCGGTTTAGCCAATCACAACACACTGAGCCAGCTAACCAATCTGAGCCCATCGCGCATTTTTATGACTTAATTCTTTTTTTAGTATGTCTTTAATTTGATTGTTTTATTTTAAAATCATTAATTTAGTATTTTAATGATTTAATAAATTTGTAGTATGTGTTTATTTTGACAGGTTTGTTTAAAGCACTTTAATTTGGCATTTTTATGATTTAATTCATTATTAGAATTTATTTTAATAGTTTTAATTTTAATATTATTTATATCAGTTTTAGATTTTCATAAATTTTTAGTGTTTATTTTGATTGTTTTTTTTTTTTTAAATCATTTATTTTAATTCTGAATTTTATGATTCAATTCATTTTTAGAAAGTGTTTTATTTTGATTGCAATTTTACATTTTTAATTCATCAACTCACGAAGCCCCAGTTTACAGTTTTTTTTCAACAGTTTACACACATTTTCAAAACTTTGCCACTTTTTTTTTCAAAACTTTACACACAAATCCAAGAATTGCACAAAAAATGCAAAATGCCTCACATCTCTTGCAAAATGAGGCACTGCGTTCAACACAAAAGCAAACATTTGCAAACACCTTTGCCATAATATTAATTCCTGTTAGATTTGTGTGTGTTACATAGAGAACTGTGTATTGTATTTTGCAAGAAGTGTTTTATGAAATTGAAAACTGAGTCAAAGGCTGAGAATTAGTGTCTGGTTTTGCAGATCTGGTGTGTGCTTCTGCTGTTTGAGTGACAGCTTTCAGAAACTGTGTGACAAGTGAAGATTTTGTGTGCAAGCAGTTGAAAAAAACTGTAATGAACCCTGATCTGTAACATCAGACACACAGTACATGCATGAAGTAACATGGCAGTCGTACCTGACTCCAGGGCCCGGTGAACCACTCGGTGCGGCTCTCACAGGGGCCGTTGTTGCAGGGCTGGGCCTCGGGGGGTCGTTGGGTCCCGCAGCGCTCCAGAGGCAAACTGCTGATGTGATTGGTGAGACACTGAATGCTGCGAGTCCGCACGCCCGCGCCACAGTCCGCCGAGCACTGCATCACACACACACACAGGTTCATCACAGTGACCGAGCGTCACACACCTGACCACAGAAACGAGTGTGACTCACCTGAGCGCTCCAGTCACTGAAGAACCAGCTCCTGGTGCACACACCTGCGTCGCAGTTCTTCACATCGCTCGGACGCAGCTTCATGTTGCACTCGTCATCAGCCACGATATCACCCACATTACTGACACAGTGCACCTCACGCGACCTTTGACCCACACCGCAGGGCACCGAACACTGAGACACACACACACACACACACACACACACACACACAGGGTCTACAATTAACATGTGCCAAGAGCCAAATGAGAGCAAAACTCAGTGTTAAATGAAACTTTTACACTTTCGATTAATTCTAACAATGCCTGAGAGCATGATATGGTTTACCATGAATAACAAATCACAAAAATTGCACTGTAATACTAGTACTAGTTATATAAAATAATAATAATATATACAGTCATGTACAGACATTCCCAGCTTCATGACGGTGCTTCTTCTCTTCAGTTCACCTCACTCATTTTCTACAGGGTTCAGGTCAGAGGACTGGAATGGCCAGCAGAAGCTTGGTTTTGTGCTCAGTGACCCATTTTTGTGTTGTTTTTGAGGTTTGTGTTTGGATTATTGTCCGGTTGGAAGATCCAAACATGGCCCATTATAAGATTTCTAACAGAGTCAGTCACTTATTGATTTTTTATCTGTTGGTATTTGATAGAATCCATGATGCCATGTGTCTAAACAAGATGTCCAGGACCTCCAGCAGAAATATAGGCCCACAGCATCAGAAATACAGCAGTATATTTCATTGTACACATGGGGTGCTTTTTATCCCTGTGTTCACCGAACCCATCTTGAGTGTTAAAAAGTGACTAAACACTTTTAGTATTATCAACAATATTTATGGCCATTTTTAATAATAATAATAATAATAAAATAGTATTCTTATTTTATATAACAGTACAATTACAATACTAATGGTATTTTTTTTTACTTCCCTTTCAGACATTAATCCATAGAACTTTCATTTTGGCAGAAAACCACAAGGAAACTAAATACTACTACTACTACTACTAATATATAACTATTTAAAATAATTTAACAATAACAATAAATTTATGACTAATAATGATAATATCTGCAATTTATTCTGCCTGTTTTTTAACTCTTCTGTTCGTTACTGCATGTGTGTATCGTGTTTCTAGCCTGACTAATGACACTAGTGCAGTTCTCAAACCCAAGCTCCGCCCACTGCCCCAGCTGACTAATGACACTAGTGCAGTTCTCAAACCCAAGCTCCGCCCACTGCCCCAGCTGACTAATGACACTAGTGCAGTTCTCAAACCCAAGCTCCGCCCACTGCCCCAGCTGACTAATGACACTAGTGCAGTTCTCAAACCCAAGCTCCGCCCACTGCCCCAGCTGACTAATGACACTAGTGCAGTTCTCAAACCCAAGCTCCGCCCACTGCCCCAGCTGACTAATGACACTAGTGCAGTTCTCAAACCCAAGCTCCGCCCACTGCCCCAGCTGACTAATGACACTAGTGCAGTTCTCAAACCCAAGCTCCGCCCACTGCCCCAGCTGACTAATGACACTAGTGCAGTTCTCAAACCCAAGCTCCGCCCACTGCCCCAGCTGACAGCTGTCACTCACGGGGCTCCAGTCGGAGCGGATCTGCCACTCGCTGCAGATCTTGAGCTGGCAGGAGCTGCTGGTCTCGGGGCGCTCCGTCTGCTGACAGAGGCTGCTGGGAACACTCAGCGTCTGGTTACTGTACGTCTGACGACACAGAACCTGACGATACTGTACTCCCAGACCACACGACTTACTGCACTCCGACCACTCGCCGATGTCCCAGCTGAACACACACACACACACACACACACAGAGAGAGAGACACACACACACATATACACACACAGAGAGAGACACACACACACACACACACACACACACAGAGAGCGAGAGAGAGACAGACACACACACACACACACATACACAGAGACACACACACACACAGAGACACACACACAGAGAGAGAGAGAGAGAGAGACAGACACACACACACACACACACACACACACACGCACTTATCAATAAGGAGTATACTGAATTAAATCCTGTCAGGGTCAGTGATGTATTTAATATATATATGATGCATATAATATATACATTATGTATTTCTCATATTATGTTATTATGTTAATATCTTGTCTTTTTGCTTTTATTTAACTACACAATTAAAATATTAATTTTAAAATACTGTGAGTAACTAAAATCTTTTGCTTGTCTTTTGTATGTGATGCCATTATCTAAATACCGATAATTTAATTACTTTTAAAGGTTTAGGCATTTGTCCAATTATTAGACTTTTTCAGAATTTTCACCAGTGACAACTGATCATATTTTCTATACTCTTTAAGTATCACTCATACTCTTGCTTAGAACATGAAGGACTACATTTTAAATCTCCCAACTGAATTTTTTTTTTTAAAAGATCAATATTTAAATATCTTCATACAACAAAACCAGCAAAAGAAAAAGAACATTATATGTATCACATCTCCCAGCCTTAAAACTTGCTCTGAAACCATGTGTCTTGTAAAAAGCGCTACACAAATGCATCCGACTTTGCATTATAATGTTTGCCTTATCACCACTAGATATCAGTATAATCATGCAATCATTTACTGCACGGTTCTGCAGAGTTGAACTAAACCCTGATTAAACTCACTGGAATCAGATCATCAAGCCTTCAGGATCATTAGAATTACAGTCTGATCACGGTTTGAACTCTTCAGGACAGTGAACCCTGATTTACTGCAAACAGGTTTAATCAACACACACGCATGAAGAAGAAGAGGAGACTCACAAGGCAGGGCAGGGCTGGACGTTACACAGCTCCTCCTGCGGACTGGGTTTAGTGCTGCTGTCGCACAGACCGCTCGAAACATGAGCGTGAGTTACTCGATGAACACAGACGAACACGGTGAACCTGCGACCTGAACACCACATACAGCCCTCAACAAACATAGAGTCACATTTCTTACAACATCAGCCTCTCACGCAGCAGATGCATTGGAGTAGTTCACTCAAACATGAAAATGTGCTGGAAATATGTTCACTCTCAGGTCATCCGAGATCAGGATGAGTGTGTTTCTTCATCAGGTTTGGAGAAATGTGTCTCTGCATCAGTGTCTCAGCAATGGATGCTCTGCAGTGAATGGGTGCCGTCAGAATGAGAGTCCAAACAGCTGATAAAAACATCACAATAATCCACACCACTCCAGTCCATCAGTTAACATCTGGAGAAGACAAAAAATGAAACTAATCCAGCAATAACCTGAAATAATCCATAATAACGTTTCCTCCAGTGAAAAAGTGTTCTGGTCTGAATCAGGAGAGAAATCTGCACAGATCAAGCAGCGTTTACAAGACAAAACAGAGCTAAACTTTAAAGCTTTTGTCTTCTCCAGATGTTAACTGATGGACTGGAGTGGTGTGGATTATTGTGATGTTTTTATCAGCTGTTTGGACTCTCATTCTGACGGCACCCATTCACTGCAGAGCATCCATTGCTGAGTCACTGATGCAGAGACACATTTATACAAACCTGATGAAGAAACAAACTCATCCTGATCTCAGATGATCCTGAGAGTGAACACATTTTCATTTTTGGGTGAACTGTTCATTTAAGTTTCACTAAATGAAATATTGCACAGTGTAAGTGAACACCTCGTCCACAGGAGGCGCTGCAGTCTGTGGAGCCGCTCAGTTTCCAGTTATATTCTCTGGCTCTGGTTGAAGGTGGAGCTGCAGGAAGCTGATTATCCGGGACAGGAGGAGGGTATCTGACCCTTGACCTCTCATGATCCTCTGGGGTCAACTGTTCGTTTGGATCAGAACCAGCCGGACCATTCACAGCATTCACTGTGGAGCGATGCAAGATACAGTGAACAGAACGCAGTGATTTCTCACAAGGACAATACAGAGACAGAGTTCTAATACAAAGGAAAGAAACATTTTGTGTTGGATTCCATCCCAAACCTTACCTTTTTAAAAATGAGCATAATATATATCAACCCACCGTCCAGCTGGTTCTCTTTAGGACTCGGAGCATCTACAGCGTTCTCCGATGGCATGACGAACTCATAATGCACTCCTGGATTGGGCTGCTGGTAGATCATCTGGAATAATAATTTAGTTTAGTTTTATTTCAAATGTAACAAGGCAGGTTATTGCAGCACAACCTGAAGTGTGTCAAGAATAACATATTCAAACCCCATACATAGGTCATTTATAAAACAATTTAAAAGCACGGGGATAAAAGAAAGTTCTTGTCTTTTTGTTGTGCTTTTGGGCATAAAACAATATCAAATATAACAATAACAACAACAACAATAGTAGTAATAGTAATAATATTGATAATAATAATAGTAATAATTACTAAAATTATATTAAAATTAGATTAATAGTAAATATTATATGAATAATTCAGTATTAAATTGCAAAAATTGAATATTGTGTTCCAAAAATTTGTCACAATAAATAGCTAAATGATAAAATATGCATGTAATAATAATAATAATAAATAAACAACTCAGATTTGTATGACATCATTATATGAATAAAATAAAATATATTAATAATTAAGTATTATATAGCAATAACATAACATTACATTCCAATAATGTGCTACACTAAATAGCTAAATGAATAAATATTAACCAAATAATAATAATAACAATAATAACTCTTAATTCTATTATTAAAATTGTACATTATATTAATAATTCAGTGTTATATTATAATAATAAAATACTAGGTTCCAAAAATGTGTTAAAAGAACAAAAGTGGTATTGCTAAATGAATAAATATTAGTGCTGTCGAACGATTAATCACATCCCAAATAGTTTTTGTGTACATAATATATGTGTGTACTGTGTATATTATGTGTATACAGTATAAATACACACACATGCATGCATATATTTTGAAAATATTTACATGTATTTATTTATATTAATATAATTTATATTATATATAAATCTATTTAATATATAAACATAACATTTTTCTGAAATATACTGTATACATGAATGTTTGTGTATTTCTATATACATAATAAATATACACAGTACACACACACATATATATTATGTACACAAAAACTATTATTTTATTAAACTTTTAATGCAATTAATCGTGATTAATCAAGGACTAATAATAACAATTACTCCATAACCAAGAACTATATAATTATATTAATAAAATAAAACATTACATTAATAATTCCGGATTATATTGCAGTAACATAATATTGAGTTACAAAACATGTTAGAATGGACATGCCAACAGATAATGCAGTCTTGAGGTGTCACTCACAAACACATCCAGGATTTCATCGGTGGGTCCCTCGGCCAGGAAGGACTCTCCTGCGGTGCTGCTGATCTCATTGGGCCGTCGATACGTGAACATCGTTCCCACTCCCTCGTACATTCCTGGACGGTCGATGGCCCAGTTTCCATTAATAATGGATCGCCCAGACCGGCTGAGCAGGGCTGCACACACACACACACACACACACACACACAGTAGCTCAGAGTTATGGCCGGATTGTTGCTGACAGGGAACTTTATCAGTTAACGGTGTTCTGACACAAGCTCATAAAGGATTGGATTATCCCCTGCGCTGTCATTAAAGACTATTTCAGCTATTTCATGCCTGCTGCATCCTCCCTGCTTCTAATGTGACAACTGCGCATGTGCACATCAGTATTGCATCATTTATCTCCCGCTGAACAATGATAATTACTGTAAGGGTAGGTTTAGGGTTGGGGTAGATAATTAATAAACCATAATTTGACAGGTAGTATTTTTTGTTGTCGAACTGTACTATTTACTGTTTTAATGGAAGGTAGCAAAATCTGTCAGGGTAGCACAAAGTGACAGAACACCGGACACTGTGAGAAAATCATTTAGTCAAAGTTTGTCATTGAATAAAGCCACAGCACTGACGTCTGATCCTCCAAAACATAAACCATGTTCAGCTACTGGAAACACGCAGCGAAAGCATCAGAGATCTGGACACGTATTCACAAAACATCTTCAGGCTAAAAGTAGCTCATAACTCGATTTAGGAGAAAATCTTAAAAATACTGGGTGTGTCAGTCCTAAATTCAGAATCAAAGTTTTGCTCTAAGAGTATTTCACAAAGCGTTTTAGCACTAAAACTAGCCCCTAAATATGTGAAACGTTAGTGAAGAGGACTCTTAAGTCACTAAAACCAAATCACAAACTATCCTCCCTGCTGAAAAAAAACAGAACAATACAAACCTGTCACGAACAGGCTAGGAGACACGGAGGAGTAAGGTCAATACAGGGTTTATTGGGAAAGGTGCAAGGGTGAATGCTGGGTGGAGGAGCGGGAACAGGATCCAGGAAGGGGAGTCGGCGGTGCGCACTGCCGCGGGGAGGAACAGGACCAGGAAGAGCCAGGAGCGGTGGAGAACAGGAGCGGTGGAGACTAGGAGCGGTGGAGACTTGGAACAGGGGGAATCTGGAGGTCTGCAGGAAGGTAACACAAGGTTAGTAGTCAGGCTAGGTTCGGGTAGTGAACGGTAGACCGGACGAGGAAGGAGTGCTTGTGGTGAGTGGATATAGTGCTGTTCATTAGCCGGTGACAGGTGCGGGGAATCAGTACTCAGGTGATTGGGATCTGGCTAATGAAGGTGCAGGTGACTGTGATTCTCTGACATTACCCCCCCCTCCAGGGGCGGCTCCTGACGCCCTACCACGGCGACGGGGGCGGCCTCGGCCTCTGGGTGCGGGACGACTAGGGTGATTGCGGTGAAACTCTTCGAGGAGCAAGGGGTCGAGGATGTCGTCCCTGGCCACCCAGGATCTTTCCTCTGGGCCATACCCCTCCCAGTCCACCAGGTACTCGAGCCGGGCGCCCCGTCGCCGCGAGTCCAGGATGTTGCGGACCCGGTAGACCTCAGCCCCATCGATCATCTCCGGAGGAGGGGGTGCGTCCGGTCCCGTGGTTCCTGGTGTAGAGGGGGAGAAGGGTTTGAGCAGTGAGACGTGGAAGGTGGGGTGGATGCGATACCTGGGGGGGAGCTGAAGCTCATAGGTGACGTCGTTCACCTGCCTCTGGATCTTAAACGGACCTATGAAGCGGGGACTCAGCTTTTTGCAAGGCAGGCGGAGACGGATGTCCTTGGTCGACAGCCAGACCCGATCTCCTGGCTGGTATTGGGGGGTCTCGGATCTCCGGACGTCCGCAAAGCGTTTATGTCTCCGCACTGCCCGCTGAAGATGGATATGTGCTGAGTCCCAAACCCTCTCACTCTCTCGGAACCAGTGGTCCACAGCTGGAACCTCCGCTGGTTCCTCCGTCCAGGGGAACAGAGGGGGTTGGTAGCCGAGCATGCACTGGAACGGGGTGAGACCGGTGGTGGCCTGGCGAAGGGAGTTTTGTGCATACTCGGCCCATGGGAGAAAACGGCTCCAGCTGTGCTGATCGGGGGAGCAGTATGACCGGAGGTAGCGTCCGAGCTCCTGGATCTTACGCTCAGTCTGGCCGTTGGTCTGGGGGTGATAGCCCGAGGACAGGCTGACGGTGATTCCCAAGAGGCGGAAGAAGGATCTCCAGACCCGGGACACGAACTGAGGGCCACGGTCCGACACGATGTCTTCCGGTAAGCCGAAATTGCGGAACACATGGTGGAATAGGCATTCGGCGGTCTCCAATGCCGTGGGCAAGCCCCTGAGGGGGATGAGTTTGCAGGCCTTGGAGAAGCGGTCAACCACAACTAGGACACAGGTGTGGCCCTCAGACTCAGGGAGGTCGGTGACGAAGTCCACACCGAGATGGGACCAGGGCCTCTGGGGAATGGGCAGGGGAACCAGTTTGCCCGCGGGCAGATGGCGAGGAGACTGGGACATGGCACAGACTGAGCACCCTCGGACGTACCTGATGACATCCGCGGTCATACCGGGCCACCAGTACCGAGCTTGGAGGAGTGAGAGGGTTCGCTGGCTGCCTGGGTGTCCAGAGCCCGGTACTTCGTGAGCTGAGCCCAGAAGGGTGAGGCGTTGGGAGCGGGGCACATAAATTTTCCCTTCTGGGCCTCCCTGCGGGGCGGGTTCGGTGAGAGTGGCGTCACGGATGTTGTCGTCAAGTGTCCACTGGATGGGGCTGACTATGAGGGCTGGAGGGAGAATGGGTTCGGGGTCTGTGGGTGTTTCTGGGGCATGCAGGCGGGAGAGAGCATCGGCCTTGGTGTTGCGGATTCCGGGGCGGTAGGTGATAGTGAAGGAGAACCGAGTGAAGAAGAGGGCCCAGCGTGCTTGACGGGGGTTTAGGCGTTTGGCATCTCTTAGATACTGGAGGTTTTTATGGTCCGTGATGACAGTGAAGGGGCAGGCGGCTCCCTCCAGCCAGTGACGCCACTCCTCCAAGGCTAGTTTGATGGCCAGCAGCTCTCGATTGCCAATGTCGTAGTTTACCTCCGCAGGGGACAGCTTCCGCGAGAAGTAAGCGCAAGGATGGAGGCTGGGAGGCTCGTCGTGGTGCTGGGACAGCACGGCCCCGACTCCTGTGGTGGAGGCGTCGACCTCCACGACGAAGGGGAGCTGGGGATCCGGGTGGCGTAGGATAGGGGCCGTGCTGAAGGCTTCCTTGAGCTTTTGGAACGCTTCGTGGGCTTCGGGGCTCCAGGACAGAGACTTGGGCTTACCCCGGAGCATGGAGGTGAGGGGTGACGACAGTCGACTGAATTGGCAGATGAAACGTCTGTAAAAGTTGGCGAAGCCCAAAAAGCGCTGTAGCTCCTTGACCGTCTGTGGCAGGGGCCAGTCCAGGATCGCTTGGACCTTCCCCTGGTCCATCTGGATTCCTTCGGGACTGATGGTATAGCCGAGGAACTGTACCGTGGAGCGATGGAACTCGCACTTCTCCAGTTTAAGGTAGAGCCGGTGCTCTCTGAGCCGCTGGAGGACCTGCTCAACGTGGTGGCGATGTTCGGCCAGGTTCCGGGAGTAAATCAGGATATCGTCGATGTAGACGATCACGAATTGGTGGAGGAACTCCCGGAACACCTCGTTCATGAAGCCTTGAAAGACGGACGGTGAGTTGGAGAGGCCGTACGGCATAACCCGGTACTCGTAGTGCCCAGATGGAGTGTGGAACGCCGTCTTCCACTCATCGCCCGCCCTTATCCTCACGAGGTTGTACGCGCTTCGCAGGTCCAACTTGGAGAAGATGCGGGCCCCACGGAGTTCCTCGAGGGCGGCCGGGACCAGGGGAAGCGGGTATGGGAGTTTGACGGTCTGCTCGTTGAGTGTGCGGTAATCTATACAGGGCCTCAAGCCTCCGTCCTTTTTGCCCACGAAGAAGAAGCTCGAGGCGGCGGGGGATGTTGACTGCCGGATAAAGCCTTGTTGAAGAGCCTCCTTGATGTACTCCTCCATTGCCTTGCGCTCCGGGATGGACAGGGGGTAAATCTTACCCTTAGGAAGTTTTGCCCCAGGCAGCAGGTCAATGGCACAGTCCCATGGCCGGTGCGGTGGTAGGCGAGTGGCTGCCTGTTTGCTGAAGACATCCTGGAACGCCTGGTAGTCAGATGGGACGGTACACTTCACCTGGGGCTCAGGACTTTCTACTAGCGTGGAACAGACTGTCAGGGGGACGGGGTTCGTAGGGATCCTCTGTACTGACTGCAGGCAGGACTGGGAACAAAACTCGCTCCAGCGAGTGACTTCGCATGGATCCCATCTGACTACTGGAGAGTGGAGATTGAGCCATGGGCGTCCCAGGATGATATCCACCGTGGGCCCCTCCAGTACCAGAAAGGTGATGGACTCCTCGTGTAGACAGCCGACCCGGAGTGTTACGGGAGGAGAGCGATACCTCACTCTACCACGCCCCAGCGGTTTTCCCTGGATGGTCTCGACTCGGAGCTCCTGGGGTTGCCGCCTCCGGGGGAGATTGAGGTGGGTTAGTAGGGCTTGGGAAATGAAGTTCCCCGAGGAGCCCGAGTCGACCAGGGCGGAGACTGTAAGAGAGGAGTCTGGGGTGAGGAGTTGTACTGGCATCAGTGATAATGAAGAAATATCTGGCTCAAGTTGAAGGGTACTCACCGCGGGGCGTGGAGGTCGGACGGGGCATTCCCGGATGAAGTGTCCTTGTTTCGCGCAGTAGAGGCATAGGTTGGCCGCGAGGCGGCGCGCACGTTCCATGCGGGAGAGGCGGGCGGTGTCTACGAGCATGGGTTCTGGTACTGGGGAGCTTGCAGCGGGTGAAGCTGACGGGGGGGCGGACTCATCCTCGAGGCAGGCGGTGAGGCGTTGAGAGATGCGAGAAGCGCGTTGCATGAAGGTTTCTAGTCCTACACTGTCATCGTAGATGGCCATCTGGGCGCGCAGGCGGGGATTCAAGCCGAGGCGGTAGGCACTCAGTAAAGCTGCTTCGTTCCAGCCGCTGGTGGCCGCTAGAGTGCGAAACTCCAAGGTGTAGTCATCCACGGACGCCTCTCCTTGGCGTAAGCGAAGAAGACGATCCTGCACAGAGATGCGTCCCGCGGCGACTCCGAAGACCTCCTTGAAGTGGCTGGTGAACGCTTCGTAGGAGTTGATGATGGTGCTCTGCGCGTCCCAGATAGCCTGCGCCCATAGCAACGCCTTGCCGGACAGGAGGGAGGTAAGAAAAGCCACCTTCGATCTCTCGGTGGTGAACTTACGGGGTTGTGCCGCGATGTACAAGGACACTTGAAGCAGGAAGCCGCCACACCCCGCCGCATCACCCGCGTACTTGGATGGAATGGCCACGGGACTCTCAGAGGCAGGTGGTGGGACAGGTGGTGGAAGAAGGGAAGCCCGGAGAGTATTGACCAACTCCTCCAGCGTGTCGACGGCCGAGGGTGGCCGGGACTCCATGACACGCGGTGCTGTAGTTGGTCCGGTCTTCTGTCACGAACAGGCTAGGAGACACGGAGGAGTAAGGTCAATACAGGGTTTATTGGGAAAGGTGCAAGGGTGAATGCTGGGTGGAGGAGCGGGAACAGGATCCAGGAAGGGGAGTCGGCGGTGCGCACTGCCGCGGGGAGGAACAGGACCAGGAAGAGCCAGGAGCGGTGGAGAACAGGAGCGGTGGAGACTAGGAGCGGTGGAGACTTGGAACAGGGGGAATCTGGAGGTCTGCAGGAAGGTAACACAAGGTTAGTAGTCAGGCTAGGTTCGGGTAGTGAACGGTAGACCGGACGAGGAAGGAGTGCTTGTGGTGAGTGGATATAGTGCTGTTCATTAGCCGGTGACAGGTGCGGGGAATCAGTACTCAGGTGATTGGGATCTGGCTAATGAAGGTGCAGGTGACTGTGATTCTCTGACAAAACCATCACAGAAATTCTAATGGTTTCCACTACAAATACCATCACAAACATTACAAACCATCAGCTTTAATCATTAAAAACTGGTTTCCTGTAGTATGTTTTGGGATATATTCCATTAGGATTTCTTGGTTTTAACAAGCCACTAATAGAAGACTCGGAACATAAACATTTTAGAAACTTGCTGCATTTATTTGCACGTTTCCCACACATCTTTGTTTTGGTTTGGAAGGTTATCCCAACTCCAAATTTTCCTTTGATAATATCCTTGTTTTCATTACCAAGTTGGGCCAGAAGTAACAGCTGTTGAGTCCAGTTTGGTTTTCTTCTACATTTGCATGTCATCAGCCAGGATTATTCTACTCTGTTAATTAAAAGGCTGTTTATATGCATATCTGCTAATTGTTTACGAGAAGCACACATGTAAGAGGCTGACAATTAGCTGAACATATACTAGTGTAATTAGTGACATTTGAATGTAGCAACATAATATCACGCTCTACAATATTGCTATGAATAAATCTCTGACAGAGACTATCAGCCAATCACTGTGTGCATAGTTAATGATCATGCTGACATCATCCAACTATTCTCGAACATGCTCTTCAAATGTTAAATGAGAATCTAAGATAACTCCAAGATGGTACAATTTGTAATTTTTCACCATTAACTAATATATCCGGTTGTTTTTCCTGTTTGCTGTTGCATTAGAAACGCTGAGATGAATGATGGAGAGTGTGTTTAACTAACAAACCAGCACTTACAGAGACAGAAATATAGGTTAGGATGTTTTCCGCTGTAATTGCACAGATCTGATGTGTTTTACAAGCGCTTAATGGTTAGGAGCCGGTTTAAAGAGAGGCCTTCTGAAATAGCTGCTTCAGCCGCAGAAAACAGATCCTGATTTGACTTTTTTAGACACATTGGGAGTTTGGAGCTTAAACGGAGCCACAAAATTACAGCCAATCAGAACACGTCTGACATTGTTTATTATACTGCAAGATTTATTATATCACGCAAGATTTCAGTGTGACAGAGACTGAATGCATGTGATGATTGTGAAGATTGCTTATGAGGAGCTGGAAATTCATACCAAGAATAATTACTAATGATCATTTTAACAATAATTCATTATATCATTATCATTATTATCATTATAGTCATTGCTGTAGTTATTAAAGCTATCATTATAATTATCGTTATAGTTAGTATTATAGTTATCATTACAGAAATCGCTATAGTTATTGCTGTAGTTATCATTATAGGGTAACACTTTATTTTAAGATGTCCTTGTTGCACGTTACATGTACTTACTATTGTAATAACAATTTATTATACATAATTACATTCAAGTAACCCAAAGCCAAACCCTAACCATATAGTAAGTACATGTAGTTAATTAATATTACTCAGTACTTAAATGTATGACTACACTGTAACAAGGACACCTTAAAATAAAGTGTAACCCATTATAGTTATCACTGTAATTATTATTATAGTAATTATTAAAGTTATCATTGTAGTTATCGTTATTGTAATTATGGTTATGGTTCCAGCTGTGATTGGCTCTTTACTCACCCAGATAGTTCCTGCTCTTCACCATCTCGGTGACGTTGATCTTGGTGGCTCCCGGAGGTATCTCCACGATCTTGTGATAGCCCACTTTGGACAGACTGTGCTGGAACAGGCCAGAGACGAGCTTACACGCATCCCCTCCACACACACCACACTTATCAGGAACCTTCCCAGAACCCAGGAGATCATCACAGCCGGCCCTCTGCACACACACACACACGGTCAGTGACCTCTGATGAACCCACACACACTCTCTCTCTCTCTCACACACACACACACACACACACACACACACACACACACACACACTCACACTCACACTCACACTCACACTCACACTCACACACTCACACTCACACTCACACACACACACACACACACACTCACACACGCACACACATGGTCAGTGACCTCTGATGAACCCACACACACGTTTGTTTTTGTGAATTGTAGGGATTCTCCATAGGTGTAATGGTTTTTATACTGTACAAATCATATTTTCTTTCGCCCTACACCTAAACCTACCCCTTACAGGAAACTTTCTGCATTTTTACTTTGTCAAAAAACTCATTCTGTATGATTTATAAGCCTTTTGAAATATGGGGACATTCGGAAATGTCCTCATAAATCACCTAAATCACACACACACACACGCACGCACACACACAAACATACACACACACACACACACACACTCATACACACACGCATGCACTCACTCACACACACAAAAACACACACACACACACACACACACACACACTTACACACACACACAAACATGCACACGCACACACATACATACACACACGCACGCACACACACACACACACACAAACATACACACACACACACACACACACACACACACACACACTCATACACACACGCATGCACGCACCCACAAACATACACACTCACTCATACACACTGAGGTCAGTAGAAGCTGCTGTCACGTGATCAGTTTATCTGGCTAATGGTTGTCTGTTTTCTTGATGCGAAGCTGACGTGAGCGGAAATGACCATTAATCAGACGTCAGCGCTGGACACAGGGAATATATTTCTCTTTTCAGCGCTTCATAAATCCAGCCCAGACTGTAAAAGCAAGAGTTTAGCAAACAGGTGCAGAAAGACGGGAGTGAAAAGACAGAGAAAACGAAAATGAGGAAATGATGGAGAAAAAGAGCTTGGAGCCGGCGAGCCTGTGGGAGGTACAGACACAAACACCCATAATCCCTTGCAGAAGTCAGAGCCAGCGGTCACTCAGCATCTGACCTTCTGTCAAACCCTGTCCAGCTCGCCAGAACAACGGCTGTCTCGTCCAGAGCACAGCATTACTGATTCACAGTCAGTGAACTCACACACAAACACACAGCGCTCACTGGAGACGAGGAAAGTTTGTCAGCAGGGGTGCCAGGTCTGTGAAACAAAACCAGATCAACAGCTAATCCAAACTAACCATGTTTTCCCCTCCATCGAAATAGCATTCTGGGGAGATCGCTTAAACCTGCGGACTCCAAAAACTACCAGCGACAACAGTGACAAAGTAGACCAATTCTGCAGTAAAACCATGCACTTGGCAACCCTGAAGATAAAAATCAGAGACATAAAAAAATAACATTTAATTATGAAACACTTTAACATGTACATTTTGTACAAAACACAGATGATGCTAATGACTTTCAGACATGTAAGTAGGACTTTCCCAGGAGGACCTAAAGGAAGCACCAGACCTGAATCCAGGTCACTCAGTTCCCAGAGCCGCTCTCTCTCTGTAGGACAACCGGTCTGTTTGGCACCCGGAGAAACACCAAAACACGGATTTTAACATTCCTAAGATTAACCTAATTCCCTAAGATTCAGCTAGCGGTGTTTCTGTGATTTTCAATGCTCATATGAAGACTTCTCCTCGCGGGTGGACATGATGCTGCAGAATATCTAAGCGGACACATTTGTGACTCTGGACCACAAAACCAGTCATAAGGATTTATACATACTGAATAAATAATATTTCCATTGATGTATGGTTTGTTAGGATAGGATAATATTTGGCTGAGATACAACTATTTGAAAATCCAACACGTTCTCACTCCCCACTCGTCACACACTGAAGCTTGGTCAGGACCACTTTGCGTCGCTTTTTGATGCTCAAGGTACCCCTTTAGCGTCATTTCTCGACTTGCAGGGTCCTCCGTTGTTTTCAGTTGTTTGTCTTAATTTAATGGTTTCCATGCATTATACAATAATTTTGTATAAATTTATACTTTCACTAGAGCACATAACCCCACCTTTACCCTAAACCTACCCACTTCTGAACAATATAAAACAGTCACAGGTATTTATTGCAAAAACTGACCATTAACAAGCAATATAAAAGCATTACAAACAAGTCGTGTTGCATTCCATGTCTTCTGAAACCATGTCTTTATGCGAAGAAGAGAGTAAAACATAAGGTTTAAATTGCTGAAAATTAAGCATTAACACGCTCGCATCTCATTCAAAAGCATACTCCTGTCCCGTAGAATGATGCAATCAGCCACGAGACACACAAGAGTCAATAGCATTTCACAACCAAGGCTTCTTCTGCTGGCATTGTTTGAACTGGCACACAGAGACTGCACAGGACCAGCTTTCACGTCTATTCCTCTCGCAAATCAATCGTTTTGCCTCGGAAGACTTGGAATATTAATAGGCTACTTTTTGAATAAATTATGAGGGTAGTTGTATCTGCCTGTTATATCTTGTGTTTTATTGTTTTATGTTTATTCAGATGTTTAATCATGTTTATTTTGTGCTATAACTAGTATTAAAGCGGAGGAGATGATCAGTTCACTGAGGCACTACAGCGATCTGTTACTCCACATTAAACAGCGCCAAAACGGCATTTATTGTTTGAATACTGAAATACAATGGACAGAATTGAAATCTGAGACTTTGCTTCATATTAAATGTACCAAAGCACAATGCTTATTGCTATATATTGGATGGGAGGTGCGCTTCAATCCATTAACTGAAAACAGGCTAGACTAATCGATTCTTGGGATTTAAGAGAATCGATTAATATCGAGATATTGATATTCTTTACCCAGCCCTAGTAAATAATGTAATTAAACACTGACTAGCATGCTCAGGTGTGTTTGATTAGGGTTGGACTAGAGCTAAACTCTGCAGGATTTGAGGATCCCTGCTCTAGAGTTTCAGACTGCTTCTCCTGTGATATGGAATATCCTCTCTACAGTAAGAGCGCTTTGAAGCCATGGGCGGCTCGGGTTTGTGGTTCACCAGCGAGAATGAAGCTGGCAGCAGGAAAGATGCAGTCGGACTGACCCGACGGCTACGGTTACAGCGGCCCGGGATATTTTACACTCCATAATGGTCGAATTCAAACAAAAGGACCTTCACACACAGCAGAACACACACGTCTGCGCAGAACCAATGACCTCGAATTATGCCGTCTGAATTTATTGATATTTCAAGCCCTTGACTGAACCAGCACAATTATTACACTGCAAAACATGATTCAGTATTTTTGTCTTGTTTTCCAGTACAAATATCCAAGCAATCTTAATCCAAGATATATTAACTTGAGAAGCAAAATCAAGTGAATTTATGCTTAAAACAAGAAAAGTCTCAAAAAACACGTTTCCCTTTGAATTAAGTTGATTTTTCTAGAAGTACTGACAGATATTATTTTAGTATTATAGCTATAATAGCTTTTATTTATTTTTAATTAAGAAAAAGAAGAGCAATAACAGCAACAAAAAACAACAACACAAACAAGAAGAAGAAAAACATTAATAACAGTTGTGTTTAAAGGGGTCGTAGTAAAACAATCATACTTTCACAGTCGAGAGCAAAATAATTGCCAGGAAAAGACAAAAAAAATAATAATAATGGCAATAATAGCTTTAAATAAATAAATAATTATATTAATTTAAAAACTAAAAAAGTACAAACAATAATATCATATTCATAATAATAATAATATTCATCTCAACTTTGTCCATGTAATGCCAACTCAATTATAGTTTGTATTAATATATATAATCCTTTTTTATCAGGAATTATTCCATTGATTATATTGATAATATTTTATAAATATATTATAATATTTTATATGTATTTTTTATATTTTCCATTTTGATTTTAATTTAGAGTTTTAGTAATTTTGTTTTTGGATACACTTAATTCTTCAGAAAACAAGACTTAATATCTTATGTGATTTAACGTTGTAAGTAAATGTATCTTGATTTAAGAATGTTTCGATATTTTTACTGGAAAACAAGATTAAAATACTGAGTAATAAGATTTTTTGTAGCACTCAGGTGATTCAGACAAAGACGATCTTTGTTTAACGTTCATGTTCACCTGGATCGTGTTTATACTGCAGATTCTCACTCTGACTTCTGTCATAAATAAAATGCAGTTGTTAGTGTCATAAAGTCTTTTTTCTGTGCTCATTTAATAAATAACAATCAGATGAAATACAGCTGCTGGATGGACATCTGCAGTGCTGCTTCATGGCAGAGCCTCCTGCTCTCGTTCGAGTTCCCATGATGCACTGGGAGCAGCAGCCAGCAGCTTATGGACGGGCTGGAAACCTTTCAAGCAGCTCTTTCCATCCAGCTCCTTTACAAAGCCAACAATCAGACACCAGGAGCTCTCAGATCACTTCATGTGACCACGGCCGGCAAACATCGCCATGTGTGGCGCCTATTTATGAGAGGAATCATCCAGAGCGCTGATATCATATCATCATTATGAATTCAGTTCAGCATGACTGACACATGAAGATGTCCAATATAATACAGATGAACCCTCACTGTACCGAATACATTTAACCCTCTGCTTGCTCATTTTAGACTGAACATTTTTTACGTTTTGAATTTTTGACTTGATCAGATTGAAAACTTTGTGAATTTTGTGGCACTTACCGTATGAACAGACACACAAATCATGATTAGAAAAGTCTACAGATGTTAATACAAATACAGAGCAATTTTTGGGGATATAATCTACAAATCTTCCATGATGAAGTCTATGATAATATCTAAATAGACATAAATTTCTATATATCCAAATGCACAACCTAATACCAGTAATTACATCTGAAAATATTAGAAACAACTAGGGAGTACACAGCCATATACTGTGTGTGTGTCAGGGAACTGTTGTGTGTGTGTGTCATGTGTTCCTGCCCCTTGTGTCCATATTTGGTTTGTTTCCTGTCATGTCATTAGTAGTTCATTCTGTTCAGCTGTGTTTGTCTCGTTAGCTATGATTTACCGGTGTATATTAGTCCTGTCTGTTTAGTTAGATTTCGTCTGGTCTACTCGTTACTCCCCGGTGTTCCTGTTGATGTCCGTGTCTTACCTTGCCTTGTCTTGCCCTGCCTTGATGTCAGTAAAGTGTGTTATTTGAGTTTACATCCTCGTCTGCGTGTTCCTGGTTCCTCCCTCGTGTGTGCACCGTGACAGAAGACCAGACCTTAACAGTAAGCGGCGCCCCTTCACCTCATTTTGTTTTCCGTTTTTTAAAAGTCTTTTGTTTGTTCCTGTTTGTCTGTCCCTCGCGGCATGGAAGTCGCCGCTCGTCATCCTGCCTTAGCCCGCGTCAAGTGGGCGTGGGAGTTTGGTGGGATCACCGCGAGTGCCGCGAGTCCGCTGGCCGCGAGCCCTGAAGTCAAGCCCGCGGGATCGCCGCTGAGTCAAGCCCGCCGATCGCGGGAGATATCCGCCGCTGCCCGCGGCTATCCCAACCTCGCCGCTCACATCGAGCCCGCCGTTCGCGGGAGTTCACGCCGCCGTCCGCGGCACACCGAGCCCGCCGTTCGCGGGAGTTCACGCCGCCGTTCGCGGCACACCGAGCCCGCCGTTCGCGGGAGTTCACGCCGCCACCTGCGGTTCACCCAAGTCCGCCGTCCGTGGGGAAAGCCAACCCACCGTCGGCGGCTTCACCGTGCCCGCCGTTCGCGGGAGATCAACGCTGCCGTCCGCGGGGAAAGCCAACCCGCCGTCGGCGGCTCCCCCTGTGCACGCCGCCGGTCCGCCTCTGACTCAATGCCCGCCGGTCCGCCTCTGACTCAATGCCCGCCGGTCCGCCGCTGACTCAAGCCCACCGGATTGCCGCTGACTCAAGCCCACCGGATTGCCGCTGACTCAAGCCTGCCGGTCGCCGATACCCTCTCCGTGGATCAAGTCCACATGTCACGGCCAGGAGAGCCGTGTTTGTGTTTGTTGTGCCCACAGGAACATTTTAAACTTACCTTGTCATGCCATGTCTTGTCTTGTCCATGGAGACTCGTCTGGGGCAGGCGGCTCCTTGAGTTGTGGCCATGGAGGCCAGTCGCAGCCGCTTGCCCCCCCTGTCGCAGAAGTGGAGGAGGTCGCTGAGGGACCCTGTGAGGGCCCCTGACTCCTCGTCATGCCCAGAGGAAGCCTCAGCTTCCTAGCCAGCCCAGGAGGGCTTCTGGTTCCTGTGGGATGTCTTATTGTGTTTGTCTGACCCTGGAGGGTTTCATGTCGTGTCTTGTACTGTTTTGTTTGTCTAGCCCCGGAGGGCTCCTGATACCCCCTGGATTCCCCATGGAAATTTTGGGGGGGGGTAGTAGAGCTCTGGGTGGAGTGGGTGGGCCGAAGAAGGATGCCATGGCCACAGTTACCACCTGCCATGGCCTCCTGAGCTCCCTGCTCCGCCATGGGTCCTGTCTGTCTGTTCCGCTCTGGAGGTCCCCGTCCTGTGGTCCGTGTCTGTCCTGAGAGGCCTCCAGAGCGCCCACCCCCCCTCCCTGATGGAACTGTTAAGGCTCGGGACGAGCCTTTCGGGAGGGGGGAGTTATGTCAGGGAACTGTTGTGTGTGTGTGTCATGTGTTCCTGCCCCTTGTGTCCATATTTGGTTTGTTTCCTGTCATGTCATTAGTAGTTCATTCTGTTCAGCTGTGTTTGTCTCGTTAGCTATGATTTACCGGTGTATATTAGTCCTGTCTGTTTAGTTAGATTTCGTCTGGTCTACTCGTTACTCCCCGGTGTTCCTGTTGATGTCCGTGTCTTACCTTGCCTTGTCTTGCCCTGCCTTGATGTCAGTAAAGTGTGTTATTTGAGTTTACATCCTCGTCTGCGTGTTCCTGGTTCCTCCCTCGTGTGTGCACCGTGACAGTGTGTGTGTGTGTGTATATATATATATATAATTGTTTTTATTTCCTCCACCAAATGAAACAAATCTATTTTCAATGCATTGGATTTTAAGTACTTTTGATTGATTTATAACTTCATATTATTTATAAAATATTATTATAATATTATGATTTTTTTTCTAATATTTGTATCATCTTATAATAAAAAATAAATGGTGCATTATTTAGAGGGGAATACTGTTGTCAGGGCTCTGTCGTGTCTGTCATGTGTTCCTGCCTTATGTTTCCTTATTTGGTTTGTTTCCTGTCCTTGTTAAATGTAATCATCAGTTAATTCTTGTCCAGCCATGTTCGTCTTGTTATCTATGATTTACCTGTGTATTTATAGTTCTGTCTGTTCAGTTAGATTTCGTCTGGTCTACTCGTTACTCCCCGGTGTTCCTGTCTGTGTCTTGCCCTGCCTTGATGTTTGAAGTAAAGACATATTTGAGTTATATCCTCGTCTGCGTGTTCCTGGTTCCTCCCTCGTGTGTGCACCGTGACAACTGTTAAGTACCATGGAATTCCTTCAAAATACAAATTAATAATATTGAAACAAAATATAGTACATTAATTTCATTAGAAATGTTATGCTTATAGTCTTTGGTCTGGTTTTACTGCTGATGATCACAAGCACATCGTATCTCAAATCACATTTCCGGTTCAGAAATAATAAAATAAGGTAATTCTCACTATTAAAATCTGAAATTAAACTAATAATCAACTGAATACAAAAGAATGCATTTATAAAGAAAGCTCAGAAACTCTTTAGTATAGGGTCCAATTCTTATACCTTAAAATAAAGTGCTACCCATGCAGATTAACCTCCATAAACAGCATCTGAGAGACTGTGGATCACCACTAAAACATCAGTCCAACTTATAAAAACATATACTCACAGTAATGCACTTACTGTTGAAGTGTCTGCTTCAAAATATTACAATACACACAGTTTAGAAAGTATAACTATAGACATAAAAATTATGATTAATAACCTGTTTTGTGTAAAGTTACATGCAACATTTCAACTGAACAGTCTAAACCGGCGGTGTATGTGTGTCACATTCTTGTAGAGAGAGAAACTCCTGCAGCTGAGCTCATGTGGACCCCATGTGGAGGACGGGACAGAAGCATGTGTCCTCCAAACACACAGATGCACTCTGGGACTTTAAGAGCGCAACCGCAGGCTCTCATAACGGCTCCAGCACTGGAGCCACTTTAATTACCTTCAGACTGTAAACGGCTGACTACCGGTCTGTGCCACACACAAAGAAAACTCAACCAGCACTAGAACTAGAGCTCAAAGTCTATCAGTGTTAGAGATGAGTGTGTAAGAGCAGCGCTTGTGCTCCAGACATGAAGGATTCCTCACATCATGAGTGTGATTAACTTTACTAACTTCAGATGCACTACTAACTACTAACTTTACTAACTTCAGATGCACCATTTTCACCTGCTGGACCAGAAAACAGATGAAAACTAACATTCAGTGAGGAACCCAAACAGCCTCTAGAGACCAGAAGATCACTGAGACACAAAGGTGCAGGCCTTTTCATGCCAGACAGGATGAAAACACCCTAGCAACCACACAGAACACCCTAGCAACCACTCACAACTCCCAGCATCAAAGTAGTGGGATATGCACAAACAACCATCACTTCTTTCAGTGTCTACTTTCAAAACACTGACACACACATATATATATATATATTAGTGCTGTCAAATGATTAATCGCGATGAATCGCATCCAAAATAAAAGTTTTTTTTCAGATTATATATGTGTGTGTTGTGTATATTTATTATGTATATATAAATACACACACATGCATGTATATATTTTGAAAATATTTACATGTATATACATTTCTATATTTATATTTTTATATTTTATTTTATATATAAATATACTTAATATATAAACATAATATATTTTTCTTAAATATATACATGCATGTGTGTGTATTTATATATACATAATAAACATACACAGTACACACACATATATATTATGTAAACAAAATCTCTTATTTTGGATGCGATTAATCGTTTGACACACTGAAATATACATGCAGTTTTTGAATGAAGTTTTTTATTATGAAGGGAAAACAGAACCCACATGGCCCTGTGTGAAAAAGTGCTTGCCCCTAAACCTAATAACTGGTTGGGCCACCCTTAGCAGCAACAGCTGCAATCAAGCGTTTGTGATAACTTGCACTGAGTCTGTTACAGCGCTGTGGAGGAGTTTTGGCCACTCATCTTGGCAGAATTGTTGTAATTCAGCCACATTGGAGGGTTTTCCAGCATGAACCGCCTTTTTAAGGTCATGCCACAGCATCTCAATAGGATTCAGGTCAGGACTTTGACTAGGCCACTCCAAAGTCTTCATTTTGTTCTTCTTCAGCCATTCAGAGGTGGATTTGCTGGTGTGTTTTGGATCATTGTCCTGCTGCAGAACCCAAGTTCTCTTCAGCTTGAGGTCACGAACAGCTGGCCGGACATTGTCCTTCAGGATTTTTTGGTAGACAGCTGAATTCATGGTTCATTTATCACAGCAAGTCTTCCAGGTCCTGAAGCAGCAAAACAGCCCCAGACCATCACACTACCACCACCATATTTTACTGTTGCTATGATGTTCTTTCTCTGAAATGCTGTGTTACTTTTACGCCAGATGTAACGGGACACACACCTTCCAAAAAGTTCAACTTTTGTCTCGTCAGTCCACAGAGTATTTTCCCAAAAGTCTTGGGGATCATCAAGATGTTTTCCGGCTAAACTGAGACGAGTCTTTATGTTCTTTTTGCTCAGCAGCGGTTTTGGTCTTGGATCTCTGCCATGTAGGCCATTTTTTCCCCGTCTCTTTCTTATGGTGGAGTCATGAACACTGACCTTAACTGAGGCAAGTGAGGCCTGCAGTTCTTTAGATGTTGTTGTGGGGTCTTCTGTGACCTCTTGGACGAGTCGTCGCTGCGCTCTTGGGGTAATTTTGGTCGGCCGGCCACTCCTGGGAAGGTTCACCACTGTTACATGTTTTCTCCATTTGTGGATAATGGCTCTCACTGTGGTTTGCTGGAGTCCCAAAGCTTTAGAAATGGCTTTATAACCTTTTCCAGACTGTTAGATCTCAATTACTTTCTTTCGCATTTGTTCCTGAATTTCTTTGGATCTCAACATGATGTGTAGCTTTTGAGGATCTTTTGGTCTACTTCACTTTGTCAGGCAGGTCCTATTTAAGTGATTTCTTGATTGCGAACAGATGTGGCAGTAATCAGGCCTGGGTGTGGCTAGAGAAACTGAACTCAGGTGTGATAAACCACAGTTATGTTTTAATAGGGGGGGGGGGGGGGGCAAGCACTTTTTCACACAGGGCCATGTGGGTTTGGATTTTGTTTTCCCTTCATAATAAAAAAAACTTCATTTAAAAACTGCATGTTGTGTTTACTTGTGTTATCTTTGATTAATATTTAAATTTGTTTCATGATCTGAAACATTAAAGTGTGACAAACATGCAATAAAATAAAAAAAAATCAGGAAGGGGGCCAACACTTTTTCACACCACTGTATATATATATATACGCACACATACTCAACAGTTCTTTCTGGTCCTCCTGGTCCGCTTGCAGAAGTTGCCGTATTTCTCCAAATCCACTATAAATAATTTACAGCCATTGTGTGAATAATATCTAATCATGTAGTTTATCAAATTTCCAATAAACTGTAATCTGATTGTGATCATTTTAAAATGTAATATCGTCACAAGTACTACATTTTTGAGTTACACTTTATTTTAAGGTGTCCTTGTTACAGTGTAATTATACATTTAAGTACTGAGTAATATTAATTAACTACATGTACTTATATATGGTTAGGGTTTGGTTTAGGGTTACTTGCATGCAATTATGCATAATTTACTGTTATTATAATAGCAAGTACATGTAAAGTGTTTAACAAGAACACCTTAAAATAAAGTGTTATGCATTTTTGGAATCTGATGACATATTCCAGATTATATGTAATCAGTTACTACCCAGCACTGTAAGTATATATGATCTGTAATTAGACAAATGATTTTCATCAGACAAATGGACCAGAAAACAAGTGAAAAAAATCCCACATATCACATGCAATAGTCATACAAGTGCAAGTTTTCAATAAAAACACAAACTCATCTGATGGTCTGAAGTGAATCAGCATCGGCTGTGATTTACGGCTCATCTGAGCGCCGACGTCAGCGAGAGGCAAACTGAAACGAGTGACACCCAGAGCCTTAAGGGTCAAGGTTACACCGTAAACACACAAAGTCCTCCTGTAAAGATGGCTAAAATAGACAGCGAGGGGTTTCTCACAGCTGGCACTAAACGACTGTAACGGCTCTCATTCTTTCATCTCTCAGATCCTGTTATTATAAGCCCAGCGATGACATTTAAAGGGCCTCTGCGGCGTCGTATCTGCAGCGTTTGACATCTTCATGACGGAAAAGGAAGTGCTGGAGGAAGCGAACAAGGCTTTAGAAAGCATCTGTGCAGAATAATCACACTAATCACACCATAAACATCACAATCCCGCTCGTTAAATCAGCATATTTAGCAAAAATCAGGGAGGATGCATTAAAACTGTCATGCAAAGTAGAGCTGTCATGACTTCTACCACAAAAAGAGTTATTTTATTGCAAATGAATTGTTTATATGTTATATTTATATTTTAGATAATCATGTGATGGTGCCTACTTTTCTTTCTAATTCTACTTTATATAATTCTACTATATTCTTTCAAAATGAAAGGTTAATCTCAAATTATTTTCTGTTTTTATTGATTATCTCGATGAACTCGAATCAAAAGATCAGATCAAATAAATGAATCAGCCTGACATCAAATGTCTAAAAAGCATGAAACAAAATTTCAATTAAAAATGTTTTATATTTAAAGTGATTGTGTGATAATACATATTTAAAATCTAAAATTATTTTTTATTTGGATCTTGACAGACTCAAATCAAAATGTCAGATGATTCGTATCAAATGAATGAATCAATCTGACATAAAAACAATGACTTATACCACAAAAATGAGTCTATTTACTTCATTGTAAATGTATTTTGTTGCAAATTATCGTGATGATGCCTATTTCTGCACAATTCAGTGAATTATTCAATGCTTTACAGATGAAAGGTGATTAATCTCAATTTATTTTCTATTTTTATATACGGATCTTAATGGACTCAAGTAAAACAGATCCTTCACATCGAATGAATGAATCAGAGTAAAAATAGATTCATAAATTCTAAACTAACTAAAGACTCCAAACAGTCAAACTCAAATAATAAAACTATAAATTCTGACTGGATGTGAAGTCGTTCAAACATCTGCACATTGCTTTAATTAATATTTATGTGGTAAGTTAGGCACTATTAAACATCTGACAAACATCCCTAAAAACCATCTAATTCATATTTTGCATATCATATCAATCTCTAAAGACACAGCATGCAGAATAAGACTGATAATAGTCCAGCTCAAACAATGTATTTAGGTCATTCAAGATCTTCAAATGCTTCCATGCTTGTCTAAATGTAAATGGAAGAAGTGACTTCCCTCAGACTCTGCAGTGTGTCATCAAATCAAACACAAAACACACAGACCTGCATCCACGGCTTGCCCAGAACACGCATCTGCAGACAGACGAGAAGCAGAGCCACGGCAGACAGCATCATGACACACACACACTCTCTGTGCGACTGCGTCGTCCTCCCGGAGCACAGATCTCTCACACACACACACACACACACACTGAACGCAGACGTGAAAGCTGAGCTGCTGGAGGAGGAACAGTGGAAATGGAGAGAGAGAGAGAGGCTGGGGCTCTGGGATGTTTCAGGATGACTGAGAGAAAACACAACAGATTAAACCACTTCCATAATCATATATCACAGTATTAATATGATGCTCCAAAGTAAAACATTTGCAAAAAACATTTACCATGTACAAAAACATCATATTGTCATGGTACTGTGTACAAAAAAAAACATGCTATCACTGTGGTAATGCCTGAAAAACCACGGTATTTACATCATAGCAAAATATCCAAAAAACATTAAAGTAATTATTTTAGCTATTCAATTTATATACATGTATATATATATATGTCTGACATAAAAACATGATCTTTCTAAAAAAAAATAATCATAAGTTCAAAAAAGAGAGAATGCATATTTTATAACTATGGTATATTATCACGATGTAAAAAAAAAAGTTTTATCACTGTTTTTTCTTTTATATTTTTTAATTTCGAATAGATATTTTAATATTTTTAATAACATTTAAATGTATATTTTTTAATTAAATTAAAATTAAATTTAAATTTAACTAAAGCACATTTTACTTTGCTATCATTGTTGATGAAATGTGCACTATAGTATATTATAGTGCCAAAAAAGTAATACAACTGTATTTTTTCTTTCATTTTAGAATATTTTAAACTTCTTATGCACCTTATGACTATTTATATATAATTATACTGTATTTTTAAGTATATTTTTTAATTAAATGTATAAAATAAATTTCTTTGCCACTATTGTGAATGAAATGCTCTATATAAATACATTTGCCTTGCCAACATGCATACTCCATGAACATGCTAATAACACAGTGCATGTACCATTGTAAAGCTCATAATTACAAATCAGCTTTTAGACTTTCAGCAAATGAAACCCTTGGACACACATTACGCTCTCATCAAGCGTTAACACACCTGTGAGTGAGTGTCACACACTGAAGAAATCAGCTCTGATATACATGCTACTGTATCTGTTATATGCATGGGAAACTGATCCCAGCACAGGAGCCAGACGCATGCGAGCGTGGAGGTGAAGGCCAGTGATGATGAGTTTAACAGACGCAAAATCAACCCACTGTTAATGAGAGCAGTACTAAACATACAGAACCACACACATGAGAAGTAGCAATCAATCACCCTAGCAACTATCCAGAACACCCTAGTAACCCCATAGGAACACCCTGGCAACTATCCAGAACACCATAGTAACCCCATAGCAACACCCTGGCAACTATCCAGAACACCATAGTAACCCCATAGCAACACCCTGGCAACTATCCAGAACACCATAGTAACCCCATAGCAACACCCTGGCAACTATCCCGAACACCCTAGTAACCCCATAGCAATAACTTGGCAACTATCCAGAACACCTTAGCAACCATAAATCCATTGATTACATTACAAATATGATATTGTTTGCTGATTTAAGTTTCAATATATTTGATGTGTCCAAAAGGAACTTGTTCTTGCGTCTATGGTGTATGAAATGTGCTACGTGCATACTCCAAAACATGGTATTATTTTAAAAGATGTTTCTCCAAGCTACTTTTCATGTCTCTCTCTGTGAAGCACATGAGATTTGCACCTTTATTGCTTTTATGAATATATTAGCTGGAGCCCAGTTTGAGCTATTGTTGGAAAGTATTTATCTGCTCTCCCTGTGTTTTCTGGTGGGATTCCCTGCAGTATTTCACTGATGCTGTTGCACAGACAAAAGGAGCATTCAGAGCCATAACTCACCACATTTACATTAATGCATCTGGCAGATGTATTTATCCAAAGAGACTTACATTGCATTAAAGGCATATATTATATGCATTCCCTGAACCTCAGATTCATGACTCTAGTGTTGTTACTGATATGAGCTTCAGGAGCGCTGACATCAATCTAATATTCTTTACACAGCACTTTTCACAACGTGCACCTTTTCAAAGCAGCTTTGCAGAATAATACTGCAGTAATAATGTCTTTTCAGACATTATTAATCAATCATTTCAGAAAATCTTCATTTACAGTAGCAATTCAATTAGAATACGTCAACTTTGGCAAGGAACAAAAATTACATAAGGTGTTTACTGTAAATGTATGGAAGCATGTTTCCACCACAGGATAAAAAAATAAATAAATGAAAAGGGTAATTGTGACTTATCTCACAATTCTGATATAAACGGTAAATAAACTCACACTTCTTACTTTATATATGAACTCCGAATTGTGAGATATACACCTGCAATTGCAAAAACAGTAAGAATTGTGAAATAAAAAGTCACAATTACCTTTTTTATTTTATTTATTTCTAGGCAGAAAAAAAACAAACAGTTTTGCAAGATTTAAACTCAGAATTCAGAGAAAAAGTGTAAAATGTTAACTTGAGATTTGCAAGAAAACAGTCAGAACTGTGAGATAAAAACGTGCAATTTTTATGCCATGGAGAAAATAAGCTTACATATGAATGCAATTTTTTTTTTTTTATAAAAAAATTAACTACTTTAACAAAAATATCTGCTATCACTGGGCATTTCAAGCAAATAATTTAGGTCACAGAGGTTCCAATGGCAAAAGTTTGGCTGTAAAGACACACACACACACTCTGGCGTTCAGCCGCAGCTCAGTGCTCAGTGGGATTCCCTTCATAAAGGCTCTTTCTTTCCTTCAGTGTGTGAAACGGTGAAATTCCCTCTCAGCCTCGTCTACAGCTGCAGTTACACTTCTTCAGCATTAACAACATGCCAAACCATTTCAGGAGAGTAAATGCATCCTAAACACACATTTGTTCATTTCTATATGAACTTTTACCAGCTGAAAATTGTGCAAACTCATAAAAATATATATATATATATTACTTTGGTATATAATGAAATGTTAACCCTTTACAATAAGCTCCCATTAGTTGCACTGATGTATTAATTAACAATGAGCAAAACATCTGTTACCATACTTATTAATCTTTGTTAACATTAGTTAATACAAATACAACTGGTCATTATTAGTTCTTGTCAGCTTAGGTCCATTATATGATATTAACAGACACAACTTTTGATTTTAATAGTGCAAATGCTGAAATGAACATTGAGAATAATAAATGCTTTAGAAATATTGTTCATTGTTAGTTCATGTTGACTAAAGTAGTTTTCTAATGTTAACAAATTAAACCTTATGTATAACAAATCTCTTATCTAAGGAAACTATTTTCTGCCACAGGATAAAAAAGTATAAAAGGTAACTGCAACTTTTTATAGTTGCAATATATAAAGTCATATTTGCAAGATGTAAAGTCAGAATCGTGAGATGTAAAGTCAGAATCACGAGATGTAAAGTCAGAATCGTGAGATGTAAAGTCAGAATCTACGAGATGTAAAGTCAGAATAGTGAGATGTAAAGTCAGAATCTACGAGATGTAAAGTCAGAATAGTGAGATGTAAAGTCAGAATAGTGAGATGTAAAGTCAGAATCTACGAGATGTAAAGTCAGAATAGTGAGATGTAAAGTCAGAATCTACGAGATGTAAAGTCAGAATCGTGAGATGTAAAGTCAGAATCACGAGATGTAAAGTCAGAATAGTGAGATGTAAAGTCAGAATCTACGAGATGTAAAGTCAGAATAGTGAGATGTAAAGTCAGAATCTACGAGATGTAAAGTCAGAATAGTGAGATGTAAATCTACGAGATGTAAAGTCAGAATCGTGAGATGTAAAGTCAGAATCTACGAGATGTAAAGTCAGAATCGTGAGATGTAAAGTCAGAATCTATGAGATGTAAAGTCAGAATAGTGAGATGTAAAGTCAGAATCTACGAGATGTAAAGTCAGAATAGTGAGATGTAAAGTCAGAATAGTGAGATGTAAAGTCAGAATCGTGAGATGTAAAGTCAGAATCTACGAGATGTAAAGTCAGAATAGTGAGATGTAAATCTACGAGATGTAAAGTCAGAATAGTGAGATGTAAAGTCAGAATCGTGAGATGTAAAGTCAGAATCGTGAGATGTAAAGTCAGAATCTACGAGATGTAAAGTCAGAATCTACGAGATGTAAAGTCAGAATCGTGAGATGTAAAGTCAGAATCTACGAGATGTAAAGTCAGAATCGTAAATCAGAAATTACCTTTTTTTAGTTTTTATTATGTGGCGGATACAGGGTTTCATAGAAACATATGAATGCAAGAAAACCTGTTAGTTAACACATATACCTACACACACAAATAACTACAACCTCCCTGACAAGTACAACATTCTCATACAGTGATCAAGTTTCTTTTATATTTTCACAGAAACTGATGATCAAATCTGTTGTTTCAAATGCTCACTGAATCATGTTTTTGGAAAAGTCGCCCTAAATCCGACCCAAACAGCCTTCCTGCCAACATATCTAAATGTCAAGGCTAATGCGGTGGATTTGGTGTGTGTAATCTTCATCCCGTCACAGATTCTCCTCATTACCCGAGGAAGAGATCATCTTAAAGCTCTGGATTTGTCGGCTGATCTCCGTCAGCTTTCAGAAGAATTCAAAGCATCTGAGAGAAACGCCATAAAACAACCTACAGTGGCGGAATCGAGCCGTTGCCGCATTATTTAACCTTTGCAGACAGTGGCGTTTGTGCAGCGGCATGTGCAGCTTGTCATTGCGGCGTCTGTGTTGCATCTTATTTCTGCAGGATTTGTTGAAGTGACATGTCTGAAAAAAGCACAGCTGGACGACGAGCAGATTCTGGAGCGCTGAAAGCGTGGCTAATTCACTCACAAACACAAAAGACCCCCCCCCGCTCTGAACTCTGGGTAATTAACACTTATATAGAATTACAGATAACGGAAGATCAGAAGAAATGAGAGAACAATATATCTATAAGAGAAGAGCTTCAATACGGATGACAGAGATGATCGACAACACATGACTAAAATTCTGTTCTCATGAAGAAATCATGGAGATAATATTATCATTTTAGATAAAATTATGAATTAGACTTTATTTTTATATTTTGTTTTTGTCAGTTTTATTAAATTTTGTTGGATTTTGTCTGTTTTTATTTCCTTTTCAGTTATTTTAGTACATCAACTAAATGAAAATGAGAAATGTTTCATTTAAAAAATATATATTTTACTTCAGTTAACATTTAATTTATTTCATGTAATGAAAATATTTATTATGATTTTAGTTTTAGTCAACTATAATAACGCTATATCATACATTAACAATAAGAAGCATATTCTTAAGACCTTTTGCATAATATGACACTTTTTTTATGACAAATCAGCTAATTTTACACCTATATTCTTATTGTAATGCAATAATGAAAATTATCTTGTTTTTGGTAACACTTTACAATAAGGTCACGTTTAACTAGTTAATTAGTAAATGCATTAGTTAACATGAACATGAAGGTTATTTATTAATCATTTTTACTAACATTAATAAAGTAGTTTAATATAAATGAAGAAATATTATTACAAATTAAAAATCACAACATTAAAAATGTATTGTAAATGTTGAAATTAACTAAAATCAATAAATACTTTTGAAATTTAGTTTATTGCTAGTTCGTGTTAACTCACATCTTAACAAATAAAAACTTATTGTAAAGCATTACCATGTTTTCAATAAAACAAATACTATCATACTTGAAATTTACTTCACAATCTGAATAGTATAGAGCTGGGCAACGATTAATCGCATCCAAAATAAAGGTTTTTGTGTACATAAAATATCTGTGTACTGTGTATATATTAATATGTATATATAAATACACCCACATGCATGTATATATTTAAGAAAATCTGTTTTGTTTATATATTAAATATATTTATATAAGATATACATTATATGAATATAAATATGCATGTAAATATTTTCTAAATATATACTGTATGTGTGTGTCTTTATACATACATAATAAATAATAGTGCTGTCAAATGATTAATCGCATCCAAAATAAGTTTTTTGTTTACATAGTATATGTGTGTGTGCTGTATGTTTATTATGTATATATAAATACACACTCATGCATGTATATATTTCAGAAAAAATATGTTATGTTTATATATTAAATATATTAATTTATAATATTAATTATATGAATATGAATATAGACATGTAAATATTTTCTAAATATACTGTATGTGTGTGTATATATATATATATACAGTGGTGTGAAAAAGTGTTGGCCCCTTCCTGATTTTAGCAGCAGCACCCTTAGCAGCAACAACTGCAATCAAGCGTTTGTGATAACTTGCAATGAGTCTGTTACAGCGCTGTGGAGGAATGGCCCACTCATCTTGGCAGAATTGTTGTAATTCAGCCACATTGGAGGGTTTTCGAGCATGAACCGCCTTTTTAAGGTCATGGCACAGCATCTCAATAGGATTCAGGTCAGGACTTTGACTAGGCCACTCCAAAGTCTTCATTTTGTCTTTCTTCAGCCATTCAGAGGTGGATTTGCTGGTGTGTTTTGGATCATTGTCCTGCAGCAGAACCCAAGTTCTCTTCAGCTTGAGGTCACGAACAGATGGCCGGACATTGTCCTTCAGGATGTTTTGGTAGACAGCTGAATTCATGGTTCATTTATCACAGCAAGTCTTCCAGGTCCTGAAGCAGCAAAACAGCCCCAGACCATCATCAAGATGTTTTCCGGCTAAACTGAGACGAGTCTTTATGTTCTTTTTGCTCAGCAGCGGTTTTCGTCTTGGATCTCTGCCATGCAGGCCATTTTTGCCCCGTCTCTTTCTTATGCTGGAGTCATGAACACTGACCTTAACTGAGGCAAGTGAGGCCTGCAGTTCTTTAGATGTTGTTGTGGGGTCTTCTGTGATCTCTTGGATGAGTCGTCGCTGTGCTCTTGGGGTAATTTTGGTCGGCCGGCCACTCCTGGGAAGGTTCACCGCTGTTGCATGTTTTCTCCATTTGTGGATAATGGCAAGCACTTTTTCACACAGGGCCATGTGGGTTTGGATTTTGTTCTCCCTTCATAAAAAAACCCTTCATTCAAAAACTGCATGTTGTGTTTACTTGTGTTATCTTTGATTAATATTTAAATTTGTTTGATGATCTGAAACATTAAAGTGTGACAAACATGCAAAAAAACAAAAATCAGGAAGGGGGCCAACACTTTTTCACATCACTGTAATAAATATACACAGTACACATAAATGTATTATGAAAACAAAAACCTTTATTTTGTATGCGATTAATCGTTTGACAGCACTTATAAATATATTGAAATATATATTATGTAATGTACACAAAAACATTTTTTTTATTTTTGATGCGATTAATCGTTGCCCAGCACTCGTTGCCCAGCAATCGTTGCCCAGCATAATGTATCAATATCTACATCACAGTAATGATATTACAGTATGATGCTGATACTCTGAGGCTGTAAATGAAACTCAGATCACAGAGACACAAGATTCAAACCCTTGAGCTGTCAGACAAACGCTCAGGTCTCTGTACACGAAACATTCTGCTAAATGACATGAAACAACCAGAGCAAAACATCTGGGGGATGTTTTCATCTCCATCGGTCTCTACTGCCCTCCACTGCACAACCCCCAAAAAATATCTGCAATATGCACACGTCTGGATGCAAAATAGTGCAGTGAATAGCTGATGCCTACCTGACAGTGTCCGGCCACACACACAGACGTCTGGTTCTGTCCACACGGAGTACCTTCCATGATGAACGTAGAAACGAAAGCCGATTGCACGTCACTCTCAGCGCTGATTACTGCAAACTGATCAAACACAAGAGGGATGGAATCAACTAAACCTAAATTAATCCGTGAACGTGAAAAAAATGCCATTTTTTATGTTACCATGGTAATTACTGCATTGTTTATTCATTAAAAATGAAGAAATTCTCTAAAATTTCAAATTATTCATGAACGACCCACAAAATGAGAAATTTTATGTCTATATATCATTGCATGAAATTTATGATTAGGCTACAAATAAACTGAGAATTACCAGCATTAACCCCATAGGAACAAATGGAATTTAATTATATTCATGTGAATTTATAACTCATAAAAGCTCTGAATCTATTAAACCTACATTATGAAATAAAACACCATCGAAACTACATAAATAATACTTATTATTAGGAAAGTTTCCAAACAAAATAAAGTAATTTTACTTGCATAAACTTTTCAGATGATATGAGATAATGATAATTCTTCATGCTGCAATGGTTTGTCAATAGACATACATATTCATGTTCATCAACAAAATTCAGTCCCAAAAGTCTGATAGGGGAAAGGCTTAATATAGTTTATAAATTTTGAGACTAATATAACTTAATAGATAGTTTTACAAAAAGTATTTTTAACACTAATAGTACTCCATACATAACCTGGTCAAAATGGGGAAAACAATTAAGCGGTTTTTAAAATCTCTTTAAAAATAATTGTTAAAACCTGAATGTGTTCCGAGGGTTAATCACTGTAAGCACTACTGATGCTCTACTGATGAGAACAGAATCAGACGCCGTACGGATTCAAAGCAGCCACAAGAGGACAGCAACCACACGTGATGAAGGGGAAATACACCAGAATAAGTCCAAAACATTCATTTGATTCTGTGTTGAAAAGAATCTAGTTTGTCATCAAGACAAAACATTGGCATGACTCCACTGTTAGCTCAGCTACTGCCTGCGGGTAGAAGAATATTCCACACAAACCATAAACATAAGTGAATATGAATCAAACACTGGCACAGTTTCACAGTTCATAAACCAGATCTGTTCAGAAGAGAACATTCACCGTTGCACAGGATCCAACATGCCTTTACCAAGCAGCAATTACCAAGGTTCAAGCACTGTAAGGCATTTAAACACATATAGTGAAGTGAAGTGACATACTGCCAAGTGTGGTGACCCATACTCGGAATTCGTGCTCTGCATTTAACCCATCCAACGTGCACACACACACACACACACACACACACAGCAGTGAACACACACATACACACACACCGTGAACACACACCCGGAGCAGTGGGCATTTATGCTGCAGCGCCCGGGGAGCAGTTGGGGGTTCGGTGTCTTGCTCAAGGGTCTCACCTCAGTCGTGGTATTGAGGATGGAGAGAGCGCTGGACATTCACTCCCCCCACCTACAATCCCTGCCGGCCCGAGACTCGAACCCACAACCTTTGCATTATTATATATATATATATTTAACAGGTTTAAGGATATTTGAGAAGGATTTCTGTGTGATAGCATCACTATCAGCAGCTTATTTTTTTTATTAATAAAATAAAAAAATAAAAAAAACTGTAAATAAAATTTTAAATAAAAAATACGGAACAAATAAATTAAAGTATCTGAAGCCCATACCAACCTAAACAAATAAAAATAATAAATAAAATGATAAATAAACTGCTGCACAAATAAGGGCTTCTGAAGTTCATGATAACCTAAAATAATATAATAATAAACAAAATAAAATAAATCACAAAAAAATAAAAAATAAAAAAATAAAACTGCTGAATAAATAAAATAAGGCCTCTGAAGCCTGTTCCAACCTAAAATACTAGAATAATATAAAATCAAATATTAAAATGAAATTATCCATTTAAACAGGATCATTCAGTGGCAGAGACTGGACAGCTCAGTCTTCATTCACAAACACTGAGGAAAATCAGCATCCTAACCTGTGTTTAACACCTCTGTCTGTCTGTCTGTCTTCATCTGTTCATCATCAGCTGTGAGTCGGATCCCGTCGCTGTAGTTCAGTCTTGATTTGAGCTGGTTAATGGTTAGTGTTTGACAGGAACGTTTCAGTTGATTCAGGAACAGTTTGAATCTTTTCTGGAGGTTCTTCAGTTCAGTCACAGGCCGCATGAGTTCAGCATCACTGCATCTTTCACATCAAACGGGTTAAACATCACAAGCTTCAGTCCTCAGGAAATGCTTAAATACTTTCAAATAAATGATTTTTTTTTTTTAAATTAGAATTTTTTATAAAAATAAAAAATTAAATTTTATTTGATTTCAGTTGATTATTTTATTGCAAGTAAAGTTAGATTTAGTTAACTATACTAACTCTGATCTAAACCCATCCAGACTCCCATCATGAGCGTTTCAGATCGTCTCATCATAAACTACCTATAACCGCAATAAACTATTATTAGCCATCAATAAAACTATCATTGCAAAATGTGTTCTTAATAAAAAAAATACCATATAATTAGTGCTGTCAAAAGATTAATCACAATTAATCTCATCCAAAATAAAAATTGTTTACATGTGTGCTGCGTATATGTATGATGTATATATAAATACACACACATACAGTATAAATTTAGAAAATATTTGCATGCATATATTTATATTCATATAATTTATATCATATATAAATATATTTAATATACAAACATATTTTTTTCTGAAATATATACATGCATGTGTGTATTTATATACACATAATAAATAGACACAGTACACACACGTATTATATAAACAAAAACTTTTATTTTGGATGCGATTAATCACAATTAATCATTTGACAGCACTACAGATAATAAATACATATAATAATCAAATAATTCGTTAATTGGTTAAATAAAGGTGAACAACATGCCAAATTCAGGTCAATCAATTTTTTTTACTTCTCTCATTTTAATAATCAGTAAAATACAAAACATAAATCAGTGCTTGTGAAAGATCATATGGTTTGATTTTGACATTCAATATGAGGAAGTGACAGGCATGAAAGACAGAACGAACAGAAGATCTGAAACACACTCTACACACACTCTACACACACTCTACACAAACTCCATTTAATGCAGTGTGTTTGGAAAGGAGTCAAAGCTCAAGTGATCGTGCAGCTCAAGAGCAGGTTAATATACGCTCAGATCTCTCATCAGTCACGGCACAGCAACAGTTTGAGGAGAATCTTGAGCTAGTTAAACTCTTGACCTGTTTAGACCTGTTAACTGAATAGAATAAAAAATATAATAATTATAAAATAAAATAAACCTGCTGAACAAAGAAAGGCCTCTGAAGTCAATTCCAACCTAAAATAATAGAATAATTAAAATAAAAAAGTCCAAATAAAATGGACTATCAGCTTGGGCACTAAAAAAAATAAATAAAATAAAACAAAATAAAGGAAGAAACAAAGAAAGGCCTCTGAAATACATTCCAACCTAAAATAATAGAATAATAAAAAGAAAACGTTCAAATAATTTTGACTATAAGATTGGGCATAATTGAATAAAATAATTCCTCGACAGTCCGGTTTCTCTCTCAGTTGAACTATTTCATGGCAGAGCGACAGTTTGAGAAGAATCTTCATCTTGTTAGTTAAACGGTGGACATGTTAACGCCTCAGTCATCTGAAGGATCTCCGCTGCGCTGAGGTCTGTGTGGCACACCTGTGATGCACCTGTGCAGAGTGTGTTTGATCAGAGCACCATTAGTTCCTCAGGAGCGAGCAGATGGACTCAAGAGAAACGCAGGCTGCTGTACATTCAGTGCTCAGTCTGTGTTCTCGTGTGTGACTCGCTGTGGAGCCGCTGGAGGCTCGTCTGTCTGAAGGCCGGTCTGTCTCTCATCTCCAGCACACAGTCTCTCACGATCTCACTGAAGAGCGACGGCCAGAGCTTCTGCAGAGCATCTGCCTTCACGCAGTGAGAGGAAGCTCTGTGGATCAGACCTCGCAGATACTGCTGCACCATCAGAGAGCGCTCCGAGCCACCAGCACCGGCCTCCTGACACACACACACACACACACACACACACACACACACACACACACATATCAGGGACACACACACACACACATACATATCAGAGAGACACACACACATATCAGAGAGACACACACACATATCAGAGAGACACACACACACACACACATATCAGGGACACACACACATACATATCAGAGAGACACACACACATATCAGAGAGACACACACACATCAGAGACACACACACATACATCAGAGATACACACACACATATCAGAGAGACACACACACATATCAGAGACACACACACACATCAGAGACACACACACATACATCAGAGATACACACACACACATATCAGAGACACACACACACAAACATCAGAGACACACACACACACATATCAGAGACACACACACACAAACATCAGAGACACACACACACATATCAGAGAGACACACACACACGTTACTGATGCATATATACACACTACCAGTCAAAAGTTTCTGATCAGTAAGATTTTTTATGTTTTTTTTAATAAATCTTTTCTGCTCACCAAGCCTGCATTTATTTGATCCAAAATTCAGCAAAAGCAGTGATATTTTGAAATATTTTTACTATTTAAAATATCTTTAAAATGCTTTCTATTTGAAAATATTTTAAACTGTAATTTATTTCTGTGATGCGCAGCTGTATTTTCTTCATCATTACTGCAGTCTTCAGAAATCATTCTAATATACTGATTTGCTGCTCAAGAAACATTTCTGATTATTATTATTATTATGTTGAAACAGAGTAGAATTTTTTTTCAGGTTTTTTTGATGAATAGAATGTTCAGAGGAACAGCATTTATCTGAAATAGAAATTATAAATTTATCATCAATTATCATCATATTAAAACATCCTCGCTAAATAAAAAAATTTAATTTCTATACCCCACCCAAAAAAAAAATTATACTAACTCCAAGCTTGATGGTGTATAATGTTACAAAATGTTTTTATTTCAGATAAATGATGATATTTGTATTTTTCTATTCTTCAAACAATCCTGAAAAAATTTACTCAATTGTTTGAAATAATAATAATAGTAATAATAATAATAGTAAATGTTTGTTGAGCAGTAAAGCAGTATATTATTATGATTTCTGAAGATCATGTGACACTGAAGACTGCAGTAATGATGCTGGAAATACAGCTGCAGATCACAGAAATACATTACACTTTAACACATATTCACATAGAAAACAGATGTTTTAAATTGTAATGATATTTCACAATATTACTGCTTTTGCTGTGCTTCGGATCAAATAAATGCAGGCTTGGTGAGCAGAAGAGAATTCTTTATAAAACATTAAAAATGTTTAATAACTTGTGACAGGTAGTGTATTCAGCAGCTAGAGCTCGGTCTCACCTCGGGGAAGCCGGAGAGTCTGCTGGGATAGTTGAAGAGCGCTCGGCTCAAAGCGTCTCCCAGCTGTTTGCCGTTCTCCTTCAGGTCCTCTGGACTCTGACCGCTTCTGCGCCCGCGACCGTCCAGCAGGAACTGCAGCTGCCGCTTCCTACAGCGAGACCAAGAAGATACTATATTTCTTAATATAGAATACAAATATTAAGAAAAATAAAAGTAGAAAAAAATAAAAGAATACAATAAAAGATAAAAACATATAAATATAAATGTGCAGGTCAGTATGTTGTTGACTTAAATAGTAATAAGAGGAATGTGCAAAAAAGTTGTCCAGGGTATGTAAATAGCAGCAATATGAGGTAGAAACAATTATGAATAGCTTATAGATATTGTGATATTTACATGGAGTCAAGTGATGTTATGACACAGAGTTAGAGTTTAGGAGCCTGATGGCCAGGGGGAAGAAGCTCCTCCTAAGTCTCTCAGTTTTTGCCATCAGGCTACGGAAGCGCTTACCAGATGGAAGCAAAGTGAATAGCTGGTTACCAGGGTGATTTGAGTCCTTGATGATTTTAACAGCTCTATTTTTGCAGCGTTTGAGGTAGATGTCCTGCAGAGAGGGGAGAGCAGACCCTGAGATGCGCTCAGCTAAGCGCACAACTCTCTGTAGTGCTTTGCAGTCCTGATTGGAGCTGTTTCCATACCACACTGAGATGCACTGAGTTAATACACTTTCTATGGTCCCTGAATAGAAAGTTTTCAGGATTGCTGGTGAGACCCTGGATTTCCTCAGCTGTCGCAGATGGTACAGTCTTTGCCTGGCTTTCTTAACCTGTGTTTGGATGTGTGTAGTCCAAGTCAGGTTCTCGGAGATGTTTACACCGAGGTACTTGAAGCTACTCACCCTCTCCACAGGGGTCCCACTGATCATAAGAGGAGTGTAGGGCTGCTGCTGTCTCTTCCTAAAGTCCATGATCAGCTCTTTAGTTTTGCTCACATTCAGAGAGAGACAGTTGTCCTGGCACCATGATGTGAGTCTCTCTACCTCATCCAAGTATGCGGTCTCATCGTTGTTGGAGATGAGGCCCAGAACCACTGTATCATCAGCGAATTTAATAATAGATGTGGAGCTGTGAGAGGACACGCAGTCATGCGTGTAGAGAGAGTAGAGCAGGGGACTCAGGACACAGCCCTGTGGGGCTCCTATGTTCAGAGTGATGGAGTTTGAGGTGAACTGGCCAACTTTCACCACTTGAGGTCTGCCGGTGAGGAAGTCTTGAATCCAGTCACAGAGTGAGGAGTTTAGGCCGAGGTCTGTGAGTTTAGATGCCAGCTTGATGGGGACTATAGTGTTGAAAGCTGAGCTATAGTCAATGAATAGCAGCCTTACATAATTCCCATTGTTGCTGTCCAAGTGTGTGAGGGAAGAGTGGAGAACGTGAGAGATGGCATCGTCCGTGGATCTGTTTGGGCGACAGGCAAACTGAAGAGGGTCCAAAGTATCAGGGATGGATGAGCAGATGTGGCTCTTTACAAGTCTCTCAAAAACCTTCATGACTATAGATGTGAGGGCAACTGGGCGATAGTCATTCAGGCAAGAGGGTTTATTGTTCTTTGGCACAGGGATAATGACGGATTTTTTAAATGAAGTGGGAACCACGGAGGTAGCAAGGGACTCATTAAAGATGAAAGTAAACAAACCAGCGAGCTGATCAGCGCAGGACCTCAGAACACGGCCGGTTATCCCATCAGGTCCGGCTGCTTTCCTGACGTTCACTCTCTTTAGCGCCCTCCGAACCTCGTCCTCCGACACGGAGATTACAGGATCATCGCTGCTCTGCCTGCTGCTTCCTGACGCGCTGGACGTCAGAGACGCGCAGCCGCCGTTGCAATCGAAGCGGCCATAGAAGGTGTTTAACTCGTCGGCCAGCAACGGATCTGCTCTCACCTCCGCGGAGGATGTGTTTCCGAAGTCACAGATGGTCCTCAGTCCCTGCCACATCCGTCGAGAGTCATTGAGCTGGAAATGAGACTCAATTCTCTCTCTGTATCTGTGTTTAGCGGCTCTTACTGCGCGTCGGAGAGCATAGCACGATGCTTTGTACTCGCTCATATTCCCGGTCAGAAGAGCCTCATTGTAAGCGGCGGTGCGTGTGTTAACCGCAGCACGGATTGATCCGTCCACCCACGGTTTCTGGTTCGAGAATGTCCTTATCGTTATTGTTTCTGTAGCTTGCTCGGTTAGCGTGTATACAAAGCTTAATGCTACATCCGTGAACTCGCTGACGTCAGAAGAACTCGCCCGGAACATGTCCCAGTCGACGTCATCAAGAGCCGCCTGCAGCATAGCCTCTGAGTGGGAGGACCAGCGCGTCACTACTCTCTGCACCGGAGTATCCTGAACGAGCCTTTGTTTGTATTCCGGTGTGAGGAAAATGGTCCGATTTGCCAAAAGCCGGTAGTGAGCGGGCTTTGTAGGCATTCTTGAACTGAGTGTAGCAATGATCCAGTGTGTTTGATCCTCTAGTTGGACAGGATACATGTTGATAAAGGTTTGGCATGACCTGCTTGAGATTGGCTTTGTTAAAGTGCCCCGCGATGATGAAGGCAGCGTCAGGATGTTTGTTAATGTAGCCGCTGAGCACATCGTGAAGCTTAGACAAAGCCAAGCCGGTGTCCGCCTGTGGTGGAATGTACACAGCAGTAACAATGATCGATGAGAACTCCCGGGGCAGATAAAATGGGCGGCAGATAATGGAAAGATGTTCCAGATGAGGCGAGCAGGAACACGACAGAATGGAGATATTCTTGGTCGCAATATAGGCTATACTCTCAAAATATTATAATTTTAATTTCTATGATTTAAATTCTCGAAGCAATTAAACTTTATTCTCGTAATATTTCAACTTTATTCTCAAAACATTTCCACTTTATTCTCAAGACACATGCCTTTGGTGTGAGAGACCCGGGTTTGAATCCACTGTGAGACACCAATGTGTCCCTGAGCAAGACACTTAACCCCTAGTTGCTCCAGAGGCGTGCGACCTCTGACATATATAGCAACTGTAAGTCGCTTTGGATAAAAGCGTCAGCTAAATGAATAAATGTAATGTAAAATGTAAATGTAAAACATTTCCACTTTATTCTCAAAACATTTTGACTTTATTCTCGTTATATTTTGACTTTATTCTCCAAAAATGTTCACTTTATTCTCAAAACATTTCGACTTTATTCTCGTTATATTTTGACTTTATTCTCAAAACATTTCCACTTTATTCTCAAAATATTTCCACTTTATTCTCAAAATATTTCAACTTTATTCTCGTAATATTTCACCTTTATTCTCATAATATTTCGACTTTATTCTCAAAAAAATTCTACTTTATTCTCGAAACATTTCGTCTTTATTTTCTAAACTTTTCGACTTTATTCTCGTAATTGTGACTTTAATCTCGAAATATTATGACTTTAATCTCATAATTAATTCATTAATTTTAAGATTTAAAATAAAATAAAATACCCATGGAGTTTAAATTTTGTGAATTGCAATGACTCTCAAATCAGATTTTTTAAAGTCTCTCAGGTGCTCATGGTTGCAGCAGACAGATGAACAGAATTTTCTGAATAGCACAAGAAAGAAACATTTAATACTGTAAATCCTGGAGCACTGAAATAATCCTGGACACACACACACACACAGGATGGCAGCTGCTGTGGGCATGTCATCTCACACACACACACACATGTTGGTTTTTGTGGTTTATGGGGACTCTCCATAGGCGTAATGGTTTTTATACTGAACAAACTGTGTGTGCTATTGCCCTACACCAACCCTACACCTAAACTTAGCCCTCACAGGAGACTTTGTGCATTTTTAGATTTTCAAAAAAACACCATTTAGTATGTTTTTTAAGCCTTTTGAATTACGGGGACATAGGCAGTGTCCTCATAAACCACCTTCATATTGTAATACCTCTGTCATACCCATGTCATTATACAAATTTGTGTCCTCATAAACCACATAAATATGCACACACATGCACACACACACACACACACACAGATGTATTTCACAGGTAGTGTGAGTGTTTTAGTCTGTGCTGAAGGATCTCTCTCACACACACACACACACCTGGACTCCTCCAGCAGCAGCAGCATGCGGCAGCGCGGTGTTTCTGTAGCAGCGACGTGACCCAGAGCACCGAACATCCGTTCCGAGGCCATGATCTCATTCATAGTGACCTGAAACACACAAACATCATCACACACACACTCCCAACACACACACACTCTCTCTCACACACACACACCTCGGTGCCGTTGATCTTCTGCAGGTTGAGGTGCTGCAGTCTGTAAATGAGGAAGGATCTCCAGAGCGTCAGTCTCACCACCGGATTCCCCTCCGGATGAACACTGATCTGCTCGAGACGCCGCACCTGAGCCAGAGCCGCCAACTGAGGGAGGTGAGTGATGCTTGTCTCCATGAACATCAGGTGCTGCGCAGACACAACAGCATCAGACGGCTGTGATAAAACCAGCTGATTCATTCAGAAACAAAGCGAGTGACTGTCTTTATGCGTGAGTCATTGAATTATCGGCTCACTTATTTATTCACATGGCTGATTCATTCAGAAATGAAGCGAGTGATGATTGTCTTTATGCACAAGACAGAACAGAACTTTCACACGTTCATTCCTAAATTCACCCCGTCTGTGTTGCGAAGCACCAACTTTTTGAAAATCACGCCGTGCTTCTGTTGATGATCAGTGCTATTGCGCAACTCTGGCGCAGCATTGAATGTCAATCATTAAAGGAGATATGAAACGAAAGTAAACTCAAACTACACTCTATCAGTGTTTTCGTAAGCCTGCCCCTGAAGCTGCTGCTTCAGCTGCAACAGATGACACGAATCACTTGAATGTTTTAATTGGCAAGGCTTGAAAAAACTTTTAAATGATTACGTTTTATGAGGACGCACCAGTGGCCCCATCGGAGCAGTGACAGACCAGTCAACTGTCCCGAGCGTCTTTCACACTGGCCTCTGGACATCAGATAGTCACTACCTGACCTGGTCATGATCAAATATGTTAGCTTTGCTTGGCAGCATAAAGGAAAATTATGCAATTATTTGTAAATTTAACTGAGTGAAAATGAAAGTAAATGAGGGGAGTTGAAAGATTTCTTTGGCTTTCTCAAGCCAACATAACTAGCTAATAAGTTCCGTTAGTGTGGAGGATCAGTGAATGCGGTAGAAGGGGAGAAATAACACAGATAATGTGTATGTGTGTGTCTGTGTACAGCAGTTAAACTGAATACAATGTTTATATCTCCTTGTTTCAGATGATGAGAGAGATGAGAACTTAAATGTGCATTGATAATTGCCAGCTGGAGTCCCACAGGGTAGTGTACTAGGTCCTCTTTTGTTTTTATTATATATTAATGATATTCAGGCTGCTTGTGCGACGGTGCGAGATGCTGTGATGCTCACCGTGAGGTTTGGGAACTTGAGGCGGATGCGCAGGAACATGGGGATAATGGAGTCGAAGTGGATGTATCTGAAGGCGACAGCGGTGACGCTCGCAGCCGTCTGAACGCGCCAGCAGTGCTCCAGAGTCTCCAGGGCCCCGGGGCCAAACAGACGCAGCGTCTCGCCGTCCAGCTCCGCCAGGTGACTGTCAGACATGGACAGACTCTGAACGCTGGGCCCGCTGGCATCCTGCGGCCTGCGAGAACACACACACACACACAAACACACACACGACTGAATTAATGACTTCAACATGTCTGGACAGAGACTCTTACTTCTGAGAGGAATATTTGGACTCCAGCCTGTTTAAATTCACATTTGGCACGATGAGATCCACAGTGTCTGACATCCAGATCTGATACAGCTATTGCACAGACTTCGACTGTTTTTTTAAATACTATTATCAAACCCTAACAGAAAACTTCTGCATGGTTCCATTTGCACAGAAACTGAGTTTGCACATACTATAGCATTGCAGACGAGTAAAATTAAATGACTTATACATACTTCCATTCAAAAGTCTGGGGTCAGTAAAAAAAACTTTTTTAAAAAGGAATTTAGAATTTTATTCATTAAGGACTCATTAAATTGATCAAATAATGTCAGTAAAGACATTTATAATGTTACAGTAGATTTCTATTTCAAATCAATGCTGTTCTTCTGAACTTTTCTATTCATCTGTGAATCCTGAAAAATAAAATGTATCACAGTTTCCACAAAAATATTGTGCAGCACAACTGTGTTCAACATTGATAATAATCAGAAATGTTTGTTGATCAGTAAATCAGTATATTATTATGATTTCTGAAGATCATGTGACACTGAAGACTGCAGTAATGATGCTGAAAATACAGCTGCAGATCACAGAAATACATTACACTTTAACACATATTCATATAGAAAACAGCTATTTTACATTCTAATAATAATAATATCACATTTTTAATTATATTTTTGATTAAATAAAGGCAGCCGTGGTGAACAGGAGACTTCTTCCTGACCCCAAAACTTTGATCAGTAAGGTATACAGTGCCCTCCAGAAGTATTGGAACAGTGAGGCCAATTCCTTTATTTTTGCTGTAGACTCTAAACATTTGGGTTTGACATCAAAAGATGAATATGAGATGAGAGATTAACATTTCAGCTTTTATTTACAGCTATTTAGAAGATAGCACCTTTTGTTTGAACCCACCTAATGAGTATATTTTTGATTGAAGGGTGAATCAGCGTCACAAACACAAACGGCTGTCAGTCATCAGCGTTTCCAGAGCGGTTTTGTTAATTATAATTGGAGCGATTTGGTTTTGAGAGATTTAATTTTGAGAGGTTAATTCAAAGGGTAATAATGCATTTTTAATGAACGCTCTTGATGAGATGCACGTGATTGACAGTAATTGTCTGCCCACATACAGACAGAAACACTCACAGCGCAGACGCTCTTTAATGGATCTGTAGAGCTCTTCTGCCCATTCACTAATCACTCGGTTCCCACGCAGAAATTGTTCATTTAATGGACTCATTTTACAAAGAGAGACGGCAAGAATCAGATCAGTCTGCTGTGGATCACCGAGATGCTTTTAGCAAGTATCAAAACACACAAAAGTG
>NC_136750.1:30897352-30909852 GCF_936440315.1 Barbus barbus
TGCGTTGCGACGGGAGCAGAAGTGCTTCACTTACCGGATATAGGAAGTGCGATAAAGGCCCATTACCGGTGTCTGTGCGTCTCTCTCTACAAACAATGAAGCTGTGAGTTTAGTTACTTAAACAGTGATTTTTTTTGAAAATCACATAACAACAGTGATATGTTGCTATAATATAATGTAGCAATTCAGTATCGAAGCTATTTTATTAAAAAACTTGCAATGACAACAAGTTTCTGTGCTCCTGAATGTTTCTGTGTGTGTGCAGCACGACCTCCTATCTCTTGTGTGTGTGTCTGTTTGTGTGTGTGTCAGAGAGAGTGTGTGTGTGGGTGTGTGTGTGTGTGTGTGTGTGTGTGTGTGTGTGTGTGTGTGTCAATGAAAGCAGCACATTAATATAGAACAGTGACTTGGAAATACCTGTGCATTATATGGTTTTAATGCATACCTGCCAGCCAATCAGATTAGACTATTCAGACAGACCATGGTATAATAATAAATGAGTAACTATATAAAAACAGCCTTTAATATGACAGGGGATAAACTGCACTATTAAACAAACTACTACATTCCTCTCTTCATGCAGCTTTGAACATGTTTGATCAGCTGATCCTGGAGCTGTATATAAATCATCTGATCACAGCGGCCGAGCTCAGATCAGCGTTTTATGAGCCATTATTCCAGGATGTGTTTAGGGTTACTGGCTGAGGGGGGATTCTTTAGAGGTGAGCTGTGTGTATTTCTGTCATATTCCTGATTCAGATCAACAGCTCTGTGTTTAAAATCGCCTGCTGTAAAAAACTTGTTTAACGTCCTTATTTGCTTTTGACAGACACAATCCAATAAGAATTTGTTCAGCTGGCCCACCTCAGATTTTTGCTCTCCATGCCAATATTATCACTGGCCTCACTAGAAAATCAGATTAATAAATTAATATATTTTAAGCTGAGAATATGCATTAATAAACTATTTAGATACATATACATTTTAGTGCTGTCAAACAATTAATCGTGATTAATCGCATCCAAAATAAACGTTTTTGTGTGTGTTCTGTGTATATTTATTATGCATAAATATATACATGCATGGCTGTGTATTTATATAAGACAAATGTTACGTTTATATATTAAATATATTTATATATATAAATTATATGAATATAAATATATACATGTAAATACATTTAGATATTTTCAAAATATATGCTGTATGTGTGTGTATTTATATATACATAAATATACACAGTACACAGATATATAATGTAAAAATTATTTTGGATGCAAATAATCGCGATTAATCATTTGACAGCACTAATAAATATGTATATATTATAAATATATATTGTAGAATATTTATGATATATTTATTATAAATAAATTATACACTTATAAAAAAATTATACAGCTCTACTGTAACTCCAAGACTCCAATATCCTGTTATTGTGAATTTAAAAAATAAAATGTATTGCAACAAAAACAAACTACATCATAACCATCAGAACCCATGAAATGAATTGATGTATTTCCTACTGAAGCAGAACGCTCAAGCTCATCCCTGTTTACACTGCCACTGTGTAAGGCATCATTAGTGCACACACTGATCAGTGTGTAGAAGAGCACTGAAGTGTGTAATAACTCACTGTGACGCGCTTCATGTCGAGCAGCTGAAGGTGTGGCGCGCAGCGGAGGAGAGTCTGTCTGTAGCATGACTCCAGAGCCACGGGATTCCCATCGACGCTCAGCTCCCTCAGAGAGCGGCAGTGCCACAGACAGGCCAGCGCATCCAACCTGCACCAAAAATACCATCAGGTCAGCTTCATTTATACAGTACGGCACTTTATACAATACAGACTGCTTCAAAGCTGCTTCACAGTAATAAACCGGAAAGGTGTCATGTTACTTCCTTCTGTATGAGCTTCTCAATCACAAAAACACTTTGTTATTCAGATATAAACAGAGAATTCTGAGATTCAAAAAAGCCTGAATTGCAACATATAAACTAAGAAATGAGAGAAAAAGGTCAGAATTGTGAGAAAAAGTGAGAATTGGAAGAAAAAGTCGGAAATGCAAGAAATTGAGAAAAACTAATTTAACATACACAATGTGTGACCTCTGACCCTCAGTTAGACCCGCCCACAGATCCTCCCAAACACACTCAGACCCTCACACACACACACACACACAGGCTGTGTATGCAGCAGTATGACACAGCAGTAATGAGGAACACACACACCGGAGCGCTCGGCCCGTCACAACGCATCAGGCTGCAGCACTCCCTTAGCAACCACAGCACTCTCGCCATGACAACACAGCAAAAACACGTTTCCATAGTTACACAATCAGACACACTGGACGACTGTCAGAACTGTGTGTGTGTCGTAGCCCTGCACTGCTGCAGTACGAGGACACGAGCATCCTCAGACAGGACGGGGTTAAACACACACTGATGCGGCTCTTACCTGCTGATGCTGTTAGTGCTGAGAAACAGACGCTGCAGACGAGGAAGACTCTCCACATCCGTCTGCAGACAAACAGAGACACAGAGAGATGATGCTGCATCCCACAGTCACCGGCACACGATCATCCGCCCCAATCACACACACACACACACACACACACACGCACTGATGGGAGGGGCAGCGGAAGAGCAGGACAACTGCGGGGGAGGGGAGTGTGTGTGTGTGTGTGTGTGGGGAAGTGTTCGACAGCAGAAACAGCCAGTCATTCACTTCAGCTGAGGTTTTTTCACAATAAATTTGTGGTTGCTAGGGTGTTGAGGATGGTTGCTAAAATAGGACAATATTTGGCTGAGATACAACTATTAGAAAATCTGGAATCTGAGGGAGCAAAAAAATCTAAATATTGAGAAAATCTCCTTTAAAGTTGTTCAAATGAAGAAATATAGCAATGCATATTAATAATCAAAAATTACATTTTGATATATTTATGGTAGGACATTTACAAAATATCTTGATGGAACATGATCTTAATATCCTAATGATTTTTGTCATAAAAGAGAAATGTATAATTTTGATCCATACAATGTATTGTTGTCTATTGCTGCAGATATACCTGTGTTACTCATGACTGCTTCTGTGCTGCAGGGTCACATATGTTTCTAGGTGGTTGCTATGATGTTGAGGGTAGTTGCTAAGATGTCACTAAGTGGTTGCTATGATGTTGAGGATGGTTGCTAAGATTTTTTTTAAGGTGGTTGCTGGGATTTTTAGGATAGTTGCTAAGGATAGATGTAAGAAGTTGTTGCTAGGGGGTTACTAAGGTTTTCCAAAATTGGTTTCTAGGGTGTTTAGGATGGTTGCCAAGATTAATAAATCGTTAGAATATTCTGCATTCATTATTTCATCAATCAGTGAACAACACGAACCAGACTCGTGCGTTGTTCCTGCTGTCTGAACGTCTGCATTGATCATCCTCTCTCTCTCTGACTGCAGCTAAATTTAGCAACGATGTCCCAGACACAAAACAACGTCACTGTCCAGCTGATGTGCTGCACAACTCCACCAATCACAGACAGACAGACAGACGTCACCAATCACAGACAGACAGACATCACCAATCACAGACAGACAGACAGACAGACGTCACCAATCAGACAGACAGACAGACAGACATCACCAATCACAGACAGACAGACAGACGTCACCAATCACAGACAGACAGACAGACGTCACCAGTCACAGACAGACAGACAGACGTCACCAGTCACAGACAGACAGACATCACCAATCAGACAGACAGACAGACATCACCAATCACAGACAGACAGACAGACAGACATCACCAATCACAGACAGACAGACAGACGTCACCAATCACAGACAGACAGACAGACGTCACCAGTCACAGACAGACAGACATCACCAATCAGACAGACAGACAGACATCACCAATCACAGACAGACAGACAGACAGACATCACCAATCACAGACAGACAGACAGACGTCACCAATCACAGACAGACAGACATCACCAATCAGACAGACAGATAAACAGACAGACAGACATCACCAATCAGACAGACAGATAAACAGACAGACAGACATCACCAATCAGACAGACACAGATAAACAGACAGACAGACGTAACCAATCACAGACACCAGACAGGAAGAACCATTAACCAAACCAATGGAAACCATTCAGAAAACCATAGCAACCACCAACAACACCCTAGAAACCATATTACAAAGTGTTAAAGACACTCAGAACACTACAGCAATTAGATCAGCATCACACTGGCATAGTTATTGGGGACAATCGGCTATATGTGTGTAGTTTTTATAAATGAAAAACTGCAGTTCCCTCATGAAGCCCAGTTTAAGTCTGATGTATGTGACTGTCTCTAGGACTGTCCTCACCACAGACGTGATGCTGTTGTGTCTGAGGTTCAGTTCGGTCAGACACTTCAGACCCTGCAGGTTCTCCACTCGAGTGATGCGGTTTCCAGAGAGATTCAACCAACGAAGCTTCGACAAACCAGACACGTTTTCAATCTGAGAGATCTGAGGAGAGAGATGTTACAAAAGATTTCTATTTCAAATAAATGCTGTTCTTCTGAACTTTCTATTCTTCTGTGAATCCTGAAAAATAAAACGTATTACAGTTTGCACCAAAATATTGTGCAGCACAACTGTGTTCAACATTGATAATAATCAGAAATGTTTGTTGATCAGTAAATCAGTATATTATTATGATTTCTGAAGATCATGTGACACTGAAGACTGCAGTAATGATGCTGAAAATACAGCTGCAGATCACAGAAATAAATTACAGTTTAACAGATATTCATATAGAAAACAGTTGTTAGAAATTATAATAATATTTCACAATTTTTACTGTATTATTAATCAAATGAATGCAGCCGTGGTGAGCAGAAGAGACTTCAGTCAAAACATTTACAAATATTTACCAACCCCAGTAAACTTTTGATGGTGGTGTACACATAAAATGATTATAAAAATCTAGTATGTTCATGTTTAAATATCATATTTCAGTGAAAGCATATTTTAGTGTAGACTTCTGATGATCTTTGTGTTTACTGCAGTTTACATAAAGTAGTAAGGAAAAAACAATATGTCTAATTCATTAAGCAACACATTTGATTCATGAACCAAAGTGCTGTTTTGAGACACACACACACACACAGATGCATGTTTTTTTTTTTCTTCCTTTTTTAGAGTAACTTTTTTTTGGTGTATATATATATATATATATATATATACAGTGGTGTGAAAAAGTGTTGGCCCCCTTCCTGATTTTTTATTTTTTTGGATGTTTGTCACACTTTAATGTTTCAAATCATCAAACAAATTTAAATATTAATCAAAGATAACACAAGTAAACACAACATGCAGTTTTTGAATGAAGGGTCTTTATGAAGGGAAAACAGAATCCAAACCCACATGGCCCTGTGTGAAAAAGTGTTACCAAGAGGTCACAAAAGACCCCACAACAACATCTAAAGAACTGCAGGCCTCACTTGCCTCAGTTAAGGTCAGTGTTCATGACTCCACCATAAGAAAGAGACGGGGCAAAAATGGCCTGCATGGCAGAGATCCAAGACCAAAACCGCTGCTGAGCAAAAAGAACATAAAGGCTCGTCTCAGTTTAGCCAGAAAACATCTTGATGATCCCCAAGACTTTTGGGAAAATACTCTGTGGACTGACGAGACAAAAGTTGAACTTTTTGGAAGGTGTGTGTCCCATTACATCTGGCGTAAAAGTAACACAGCATTTCAGAAAAAGAACATCATAGCAACAGTAAAATATGGTGGTGGTAGTGTGATGGTCTGGGGCTGTTTTGCTGCTTCAGGACCTGGAAGACTTGCTGTGATAAATGAACCATGAATTCAGCTGTCTACCAAATCCTGAAGGACAATGTCCGGCCATCTGTTCGTGACCTCAAGCTGAAGAGAACTTGGGTTCTGCAGCAGGATAATGATCCAAAACACACCAGCAAATCCACCTCTGAATGGCTGAAGAAGAACAAAATGAAGACTTTGGAGTGGCCTAGTCAAAGTCCTGACCTGAATCCTATTGAGATGCTGTGGCATGACCTTAAAAAGGCGGTTCATGCTCAAACCCTCCAATGTGGCTGAATTACAACAATTCTGCCAAGATGAGTGGCCAAAACTCCTCCACAGCGCTGTAACAGACTCATTGCAAGTTATCACAAACACTTGATTGCAGCTGTTGCTGCTAAGGGTGGTCCAACCAGTTATTAGGTTTAGGGGCAAGCACTTTTTCACACAGGGCCATGTGGGTTTGGATTCTGTTTTCCCTTCATAATAAAAAACTTCATTCAAAAACTGCATGTTGTGTTTACTTGTGTTATCTTTGATTAATATTTAAATTGGTTTGATGATCTAAAACATTAAAGTGTGACAAACATGCAAAAAAATAAAAAAAATCAGGAAGGGGGCCAACACTTTTTTCACACCACTGTATATCAGTCCTGTCTTCCTGTGTCTTGTGTTTCCCCTCCTCTCGTGCCCATATTTGGTTAGTTCTGTTCCTGTCCTCGATTTGCTTATCAGTTTATTAGTCCCCAGCTGTGTGTTATTAATAATCTAGTTTACTCTGTTTATAAGCCCTGTGTTCCCTGAGTCTGGTGTCAGCTGTTATACTATCATTCCTTGGGTTCTGTGTCTCCTGCGACTCCTATGTTCTAGCGATTGGATTAATAAATATTGTTATTTGAAGAGTTCCTTGCCTCCCCGTTTCCTTGCTCCAGAGAAACGTGACAATATATGTGTATTTGTATTTTTTTTGTCTTTTTTCCTTTTTTAGAGTAAAATGTTTTTTGGTATGTGTGTGTATGTTTTATAGCCAAAAAAATTTACTCAATATAATACTTTTTTTTGTAACTACATGCACTGGACACTGTGTTTTACATTTTTTTGATGTATCTAATAAATTATTATTATTGACTAATAGGTGTATGATTTGAAAGCTTTGTTTGATTTTGACAACAGGTGAAATGGTTTTTAAGCGATTGTTTGATTTTGAGGAGTCAGGGGTTCTGTCAATTTAGTTTGAAGATTTGGATTAAAGGTTTTGAGAAAATGAGTGATAGTTAATGTGTTTTAGCAACTCAGAAAAGCTGTAATTAAATCATATGCAATATTTCCTGAGAATGTGTACCTGATTGCTGTGTAAGTCCAGAACGTCCAGTTTAGTGAGGCCGGCCACATCACCGATCCTCTGGATTCTAGAACAAACATTCATTGTTCACTGTTTAATGCATTATTAAATACAGCAGTGTGAACAGAACACACTCAGAATGACTGAAGGGAGTCGTGTGAACAGGAGAAAAGTCATTAAAGTCACTGGGTTTGAGTGCAACTCCCTCGAGACGCAGCACAGAAGCGGCTCTGAGAGGAGAGATCGTTATGATAAATCCCTCACAGAGAGAGAGAGAGAGAGTGTGTGTGTGTGTGTCTCACACACTCTCTCTCTCACACACACACACGCACACACACACACACACACACACACACACACACACACACACCTGTTCTTCCCGAGCAGCAGCACACGCAGTGAGGTGAGGGAGGAGACTCCAGACATGTCAATCACGCGGTTGTCATAGAGATCGAGGATCACGAGGCGCTGCAGGTGAAGCAGGTCCTGCAGGTGTGAGACGAGGTTGTGCTGCATGTTGAGGAGACGCAGATTCTCGGCCGCGTCCAGATGAGGGACGCTCGTCAAACCGCGCCTGCAGGAGTCACACAGATCACAGATCAGCTCGTCAATCACTGTCTTAATCAGCTGCCTGTCTAATTAAACTGCGTCTGCTAAATGACTCTGCCTTGAGAAAGACTCTCCTGCCACCTGCTGGTCTGGCCATATACTGACCCCTCATGCTTAAGCCCACACACACAAACATCTACACATCTTAAAATATATATAGATTTTTATTATTTACTTGAAATATTATTTTATTTTTATTATTTTTTATTTTTTTAAATACTGTTAATAATAAATTTTTATTAAAAACAAATGTTTAAATATAGTGTTAAACGCAGGAAAGCACACAAATAAATAATTAAAATTAATAAAAAAGTATTTAAAATATTGTTTGTAATACATTTTTATGAAAAACTAATTTCAGTTTCAAAATACTGCTCAAATACAGTGTTAAACACAGTTTAAAAATCATGTTTTCATATTTGTTTGTATATTTCTATGCAGTTGCTAGGGTGTTCTGAGTGGTTGCTAGGTGTTTTTTAAATGAACGGGATACCGGTCCAGATCCAGTCTCTCTGGACAGGAAGTGATGTCATCTCTGAAGCTGAAGGCAGACAGGAAACATGGGACAGAACTGTCACGCAGACTTCCTGTGTCACCTGAAGAAGATGAACACATTCTGATAGCATCATGATACATGTACTGGATGACTATTATTTCAGTTTCATCTGTTTATTGTATCTGTACCTAAACAAATCACACAGAATTCATGTTAAAGGTTTACTGTTTTTACCCAAATATTATTATTAGTTGCTTTTCATAGTGTGATTTTTGCTGATTTGTATTGAACTCAATCATGGTTCATTTGCCTCGAAACATAACAATCATCCAGGATTATTATAATGAACTAAAACCATCAAAAGCAATATAATTACTTAAAAAACACACACACACACACACACATATATATAATAGTGCTGTCAAACGATTAATCGCATCCAAAATAAAAGTTTTTGTTTATATAATATATGAGTGTGTACTGTGTATATCTATTAAGTATATATAAATACAAACACATACAGCATATATTTAAGAAAAATATGTTATGTTTATATATGAAATATATTTATAATATAAAATATAAGAATATAAATATATAAATGTATATACATGTAAATATTTTATATACTGTATGTGTGTGTATTTATATATGCATATTAAATATACCCAGTACACACACATATTATATAAACAAACTTTTATTTCAGATGCGATTAATATATATATTACAATCCAAGGCAACATTTCTTATTTTCATTTTGTTTAACTTGAAATAACTAAAACTAAGACTGAAATAAAATTAATAAAAAATATATAGACATATATATAAAAAAACTATAATAATAATGACAAAAACACAAGAAAATTACTATAATTTTCATTAAAATGAAAAATATAAAAATAAAACAGAAATATAACACTGGATCATTGCCAGAATTATAACTGATCACTGAAGCAGAACTCATGAGTCTCGTGTGTGTTTTGTGTCATGATCTCACCGCGTGTGTGAGCGAGCGCTGCTTTGGGCCCCGCGCTGTGAGCGGCCCTCTTCACACGGTACGCCTGCGGCCCCGGATCCACCACCATCCCCACCGGAAGAGCCACAGGGAGAGAGAAAACCGCCGAGAGCTCGCCGTCACAGGAGAGAACCGGAGAGAACCGCAGCGGCCGGAGAGACACCTGCAGACGAGCGTCTGACCACAACACAACAACACAACACAACAACACAACAACACACAACACACAACACACACAACAACACAACAACACACAGCACAACACACAACACAACAACACAACACACAACACAACAACACACAACACACAACACACACAACAACACAACAACACACAGCACAACACACAACACACAACAACACAACACATAACAACACATAACAACACAACACACAACAACAACAACACATAACAACACAACACACAACAACACACAACACATAACAACACAACACATAACAACACAACACATAACAACACACACAACAACACAACACATAACAACACACACAACAACACACACAACAACACAACACATAACAACACAACACATAACAACACACACAACAACACAACACATAACAACACAACACATAACAACACACAACACAACACAAAACACACAACACAACACAACACAACACAACACACAACACAACAACAACACACAACAACACACAACACACAACACAACACATGCTGTTTATATATGGATACATGATACAAGATGCATAAAGATCAACTGTATTTAAACAAATGGCAAAAGAGCACTCTAAACAATCACTGCTATATAATAAAATATAATAAAAGCAGATGCTCTCCAGACAGATCGGTATTATTAGACAGAGATATTAGCAGGTTTGTACCGGTTCTGGACGGGTTTGGTTTCACTGAGTCCACATTCAGTGCTTTCTGCAGCTCATTTGATAACCTCAGATCAAGCTGACAAAAGATTAAAGTCACAGTGAACTAAAGTTATTTCAGTGTGGAACAACACAAATGTTCCCCTCAAACTACTGTACATCAAGCACTGTTAGATGATATATATATATATATATGATACACTACCGTTCAAAACTTTGGAGTTAGTACGATTTCTCTTTTTTTAAGAATTTAATACCTTTATTATTATTATGCATTGAATTGATCAAAAGTGACAGTAAATATATTTATAATGTTACAAAAGATTTCTATTTCAAATAAAAGCTGTTCTTTTGAACTTTCTATTCTTCTGTGAATCCTGAAAAATAAAATATATCAGAGTTTCCACAAAAATATTGAGCAGCACAACTGTGTTCAACATTGATAATAATCAGAAATGTTTGTTGATCAGTAAATCAGTATATTATTATGATTTCTGAAGATCATGTGACACTGAAGACTGCAGTAATGATGCTGAAAATACAGCTGCAGATCACAGAAATACATTACACTTTAACACATATTCACATAGAAAACAGCTGTTTTAAATTATTATAATATTTAACTGTTTTTACTGTATTTTAATCAAATCAATTCAGCCTTGATGAGCAGAAGAGACTTCTTTCAAAAACATTACAGAATCTTAACAACGAATCATAAAATTTCGCAATTCTGTGTCTTTGGTCTCTGCCACAGAAAAACATATATAGCTATAAACTCATAATTCTGACTTTATATCCTGCAATTCTGAAAGAAACGCCTGAACTGTGAGATATAAACTCAGAAATGCTACAAAACAGTCCGATTTGTGAGATAAAATATTACAATGATCTTTTGAATAGTTTGAATCCCCTGTCAGAAACAAGCTGTACAACCACACTGAAATGTAATATATGACTCATATCAGCAGTCATTCTGCCTTATTTGTTACTAATCATTTTATATCATTTAATTTGTTACCTATAATCTTTTTATAATCCTTTATTTTTCATTCATCATTCTCAAGGTAGATGAAAATATACATTTTTAAGATATATAAAATCCCATAGTAAAATACTGTGGTATTACAGTATCAACCATTATGTCAACAATATGGATTTTATTTATATATGTGATTTTATTAAAACAACACATACAAAAAAATCTGTTTACATATTTTTGTAATCAATATTTTTTACAAAAGATCATGTTCCATGAAGATATTTAGTAAATTTCCTACCGTAAATATATCAAAACTTCATTTTTGATTAGTAATATGCATTGCTAAGAACTTCATTTGAACAACTTTAAAGGAGATTTTCTCAATATTTAGATTTTTTTGCTCCCTCAGATTCCAGATTTTCTAATAGTTGTATCTCAGCCAAATATTGTCCTATCATAACAAACCATACATCAATGGAAATATTATTTATTCAGCTTCTGATTATAAATCAAAATTTCATAAAATTGACCCTTATGACTGGTTTTGTGCTCCATGATCACAAATGTCCAAAAATGTTTTACATGTATAACATATATAAAGTTATTACATTTTGACTTCATACGGCAATATATTTCATATACGGGACTGTAATATACCTGAGACGTGTCACTGAGCGGTTTACTGTAGTGAACATCACTCACCGGTCTCTGGATCAGTCGGTCCGGCAGTAATGACCGCACTGCTGCCAGATGCTGCTTATAGCTGTGAACCTACACACACACACACACACACACACACACATCAGTACACACACACACACACACACACACACACACACACACACACACATCAGTACACACACACACACACACACACACACACACACACATCAGTACACACACACACACACACACACACACACACACACACATCAGTACACACACACACACACACACACACACACACACACATCAGTACATCACTACACACACACACACACACACACACACACACACACACACACATCAGTACATCACTACACACACACACACACACACACACACACACATCAGTACATCACTACACACACACACACACACACACATCAGTACATCACTACACACACACACACACACACACACACATCAGTACATCACTACACACACACACACACACACATCAGTACATCACTACACACACACACACACACACACATCAGTACATCACTACACACACACACACACACACACACACACACACACACACACACACACACACATCAGTACATCACTACACACACACACACACACACATCAGTACATCATTACACACACACACACACACACACACACACATCAGTACATCACTACACA
>NC_136750.1:30914852-31009852 GCF_936440315.1 Barbus barbus
CACCGAGGAGCCGCGGGAGATCAGCGCTCCGGTGACCATCACCGTGGCCATCCAAGCGGCGGAGGACGAGGAGCCTTCCTCCAACACCATCGAGCTCCAGACGGGCAGCGGCAGCGAAGACGAGGTCGCCAGACACGATAAATCCAGGTAGAGCACTCCAGTCCTTCAGATTCAAATCAGCCTCGCATATAATCAATCTGTTGGTTTCCATCGGTTTCTCCAGCCGCGCTTACAGGCTATAAATAGATGCGCTCACCATGCTTGACCCCCATGAAAGTGCATGTTTGTAATTGTGATTCAGAGCCTGTGTGTGTGTGTGTGTGTGTGTGTGCACCTGTCGCTGCTCTTCAGGTAGGAATGGGACCAGACCTGTTGCTCCACCAGCTCCATTCATCTATAGATGCATCCACTCCTATGGTCCACCAACATCATAGCCTATAAGACCCTGGAGCACAAAACCAGTTATAAGGGTCAGTTTAAAAAAAATAATAGAGATTTATACATCATCTGAATAAATCTTTCCATTGATGTATGGTTTGTTAGGATAGGACAATATTTGGCTGAGATACAACTATTAGAAAATCTGGAATCTGATGGTGCAAAAAAATCTAAATATTGAGAAAATCTCCTTTAAAGTTGTTCAAATGAAGTTATTAGCAATGCATATTACTAATCAAAAATTAAGTTTTGATATATTTACGGTAGGAAATTCACTAAATATCTTCATGGAACATGATCTTAATATCCTAATGATTTTTGTCATAAAAGAGAAATGTATAATTTTGATCCATACAATGTATTGTTGGCTATTGCTACAGATATACCTGTGTTACTCATGACTGCTTTTGTGCTGCAGGGACACATATGATGTAATGTCTCATCATAGCTATACACATTATACAATATTCACTGGAAATACATTCACTTACAGTCTCATGGTGGCCAAATACTGATCTGTGTGTGCGTCTGGATCAGTTTTTTTTTTAATCTTCTAGATGCAATGGGCCTACAAATCCTTCTTAACTTAAAATGTGTCGTGCTCATGAACCTAGTTGCACTTGAGTAGCGCTCCGTACGTTTGGCCACTTTTTGCAGGTTTTTTTTTTTTAGTTAAGTTTTATTCATTAATACTTTCACTGATGGCATACAGTCATAAACAGCAGGAGTTGTCTCCATCAGCTTCTCTGATTAGGAAAGAAATCCAAGACACTGACCGCGAGTGATATGATGGACAAGATGGCCAACACTGTTACACACTTTGAGGACATTCTAAGAACAGAGGTGACGGCGATGCGGAATGAGTTCGCTTCTCATGTCGGTTGTTCAGTCGCTATGCTCTAAACTGGATCTTCTTACAGGAGAGATGAGAGAACAAAAGAAAGTTGTTGCAGATCATGATAGGCGAGTAGCTGCGCTCGAGCAACAGGTTGTGGACTTACAGGATCTCAATAGGTGCAGCAATCTGCGACTGGTCGGATTGCCTGAAGGTTCAGAGAAAAGCTCTCTACCGACGTGGCTCCCGTCTCTGGCGGGCGAAGAGATTGAAGTGGAGCGAGCGCATCGCGTGTACACAAGGCTCTCCTCAGATCGCGCTAAACCACGGGTTTTCATCTTTAAACTGCTGCGTTACACGGACAGGGAGCTCATTCTGCGGGCCGCCAGACTTCACGCCCCGGTGAAAACTTCAGATGGAGCAACGCTGTCTTTCCAGATTTTTCTCCAATCACCACAAAAAGTGCATTTGTGCCAATTATGGAGATGAGAGACGCTGGCATCCAGAATTTTCTCCTTTATCCTGCAACGCTGAAGGTCATTCTCAATCAAGGTGAACCTAAAATGCTACACTCCCCAGAAGAAGCAAGAGATTTTCTCAGATCCCATTCATCCACCAACTCCGTGAGCTTCAGCTGGACATTTGCTGTCTAATCAGAGAGGAGATGCTCTAAATGGTTAGGACGGTCTCTTTCACTGTTCACTTCTTAATTCATAGTTCATTGTGCATACAGTATCGCTTACTGATTATGATATTGTTTCTAGTTTTCCTCTCTCTCTCCCTTTTTAAAATTTATATTTTATTTTATTTATTTTTAAATACAATACTACCTAGTCAGTATGTGACTATGGGGCCAATGTTGGTGCTTCAGTAAAGTGCAGGTTCTGTTGAGGCCACGGACCATATCAAGGGGTGCTGGCAGATCAAGGTTTGTTCTTGGTTTAATCTGCCATAGTTCATGGGAATGTTTTTGTTTTTTTGAATGGTAACGGGGAGGGTGGGGGGTGGTTTAATGGTAGACTCAACTGGTTTTATTCTCAAACTTGTATTTTGTCTAATTATGCAGTAATTCTGTTTCATACCTATGACTGACCTTAATACTCTGAGCTGTAATATTAATGGGCTAATGGCCCTCACAAACATACAGGTTTTCTGGATTTTTTTTGCGAAGAAAGATTGATATAGTGTTAGTTCAAGAATCCCATTTGAAAGAGGAGGATATACACCGGTGTAATAAGTTTTATTTAGTGGTATCTCACTCATCTTCAGATACTAAAACCAAGGGTGTCCTGATATTGGTGCGGAGGACTTTAAATATTACTCTTAGATAAAGGTTGTGATACAGATGGTAGAATAACACATAAAAACAATAGTGGAGAATAGGAATATTGTATTTCTCTGTTTATGCACCTTGTACTCCTGACCCTACTTTTGTTTTCTCCGTTTTGTCAACCGATCTCTAGAAATGTTTGGATTTTGAAGTTGTATTGGGTGCAGATATGAATTCTGTAATGTTTCATATCCTAGATAGATCTGGACCAAAGGAATCACTCTCAAGGTTTTTTTGTTGTTTTTTTTCTCTGAATATGAATGTCATCTCCTAAGTGTAATCTGTTCACAAGGACCTTTAGGCACGTTTTCGCATAGTTTTTTTGGGAGGCTGCCCTTCTCTCTAATCTTTAGAGATTCAGCTCTCTCAGGACCGGTTATATTTGTTGGGTACTGAGATATGTTTGACTCTGCGCCATTTTTTCATGAATGACTTCCAACAAAGATCTTTACTGTTAGCTGCTCTCACAGCAGCAAAGATTGCTGGTCAACCGCTGGAGTCCTCCTCACACAATGGACGGATGAATCTGGACTGTGTTTGTTGGACATTGTGTCGGTGGAACGCTCAATTTCTCGTGTGCATGGATCTAGTGTGGAAACTAGAAGCTTGTCATTCAGCGTTTGTCATCTTTTCTGGAACCATGTGAAAATGATTTTATAATGGGTTGGGGTGGGTTCTGGATTTGCACAGTTGTTTTGTTTGTTACTGCTGTTTTAGGAAGAAAAAATAAATAAACTTACCCATATATATATATTCATGTATAAAGACCCAATTTATACTCCTTTATAGTAAACCAATGGTAAAATATTTACTAGGCCTATCTATTAAGTTACAGTATGTTTTTCTAGTCACTATGGTATTATGTGTATTTAATTCTACTTTATTAATATAAATGTATTGTTGTACTTTAATTTGAATCTATTTATAGTACATTTTTATAACTTATTTTTATACACTTACACTTCCTGCAGCCCCCAGTTTTTCAATCCTTCTGTGTACTTTTTAAATTTAACTAAAATATATTTATTATAATAATAATAATAATAATATTAAAAGTTTTTTGCATGGATACCCAACCTTCTCTTGCACCCCCCCCAGTTTATCCATTTTCACAGTTTTTATAAAAAAAAAATTCTTTCCACTTTTTAACATTTTAAACACTAATTTTATAATAAAAAACCTTTTGAATCTAATTTATCTATGCATTTATGTACTTAAATTGTTACTCGTTTTGTCTATTTTTCCACGAAACCCCCTTAGCTCTTCCGTGAAACCCCCTGGTCTGCTCACTAATGTCCTCAGTGACCGCAGCAAGCACTGACCTCTGGCTTATCATCAATGCTGTTGATGTGCAATTAAACCTGTCCCACATGACCTCTTGAGCACTTTCCCACTGCGAGCGTGAAGTGTGATGCGAGTAGTTGTGCGTCTGCGGCCCACGGCTGCGTCTGCATTGTTGTGGAGCACTAATGAGTCGGCTGATGCTGCTATTGTGCTCCACAGCAGTGGGCGGATGGTGACGGGCCGCTTTCTGTGCTTCAAGGGCTTCCCTGCCTTTGCTGGAGTTTGCGTGAGCGTCCCGAGCGGATGCGTTTTAAAGGTTGTGGGCTGGAAGAGAAGGCAGTGAGTCATCAGTTTAATTAGTTTTCTGAAGGTTCTCTCCAGCAGACGGGGAGGCAAGTGTGGAATCTCACAGAATAGATGAGGTTCGTGTTGCTGCTGGAAGATGAGCTGTGTGTGTGTGTGTGTGTGTATGAGAGTGAGTGTGTGTGTATGAGAGTGAGTGTGTGTGCACTTGTACAGCTGAGTTTTAGACCATTGGAGTGAGGACAATCTTGTAAAGTGAGGACATTTTGGCCGGTCCTCAGTTTCTGAGAGCCCTTTAAAGGCCTGTGTGAGGGTCAAGACTTGGTTTTAGGGGTCAGGTTATATTTGGGTAAAGAGTAGGTTTAGGGTAAGAGTTTGGGTGAGGCACTTAGTTCTGATGGTTAGGGTAAGGAGCTAGAGATCATATTGTCAATGTCCTCACAAAGATCGCTATACAGAGGTGTGTGAGAGTGTGTGTGTGTTCTGTGGTCAGATGGAGAGGTCTCGGTCTCAGCGCTGCTCGTGTGTTGTGCTCGTGGGCAGTGAGCTGTGATGCTCGTGTTTTGGCGCAGGCGGTTGGATTGTGGGGGAATCTGAGATTTCAGGGGGCTGATGGGAAACAGACTGGCTCCCTGCTGCGGATTGATGTGTGTTTGGTGTGTTTCTCTCAGTGGCGCGGGGACCAGCGGCGGGGAGGAGGAGAGCTGGCAGCCTCCGGACCCAGAGCTCATTCAGAAGCTGGTGGCGCAGATTGAATATTATCTGTCGGACGAGAACCTGGAGCACGATGCCTTCCTGCTCAAACACGTCCGCCGCAACAAGCTGGGCTTCGTCAGCGTCAAGCTGCTCACCTCCTTCAAGAAGGTAAATGCTTCATGTTCCCGTTCTTCCAGATGTCATGGCCTGAAAAACACAACACTTAACTATTTATTTTACTGAAAGCCATCACATACTTTAACCAGATTTAGACATTTAAAAGTGTCACAATGAGAATGATGTAATAACATTGATCTCCCTTCACTCTATTTGCACAAGTGTCACAAACATTTTATAAACACATTAGTTTTCTCTCTCCTTTTTGCTTTGAATGAATGTTTGTGATTCATCTGAGAGCGGGTTCATGACTTTTTTTAAGGATGTTTTAAGAAAGTGAACGAGAATAATACTCGTGGAAGCACAACCTTTCAGTCTCTGATGAATGCTAGTAAATGATGGTTTTGTTGGGCTGTTAAAAAAGGAACAGACACTTCAAAATGATCCACTTTAGCTTCCTGTTTCAATAAATCAAGCATTTGTCAAATCATTAGCAGTACTCTGCTCTAAATCAACTCTATTTCACGCTGCTTCTGATGCTCGTTCTGGAGCGATGCCAGATCTGGTCTCTCGCTGCCGTTTCTCTGCTTTATCAGTCTCAAAGCTGTACTTTTGATGACAAGGGAACATACTTTTCCTTTGAGACATTAATACTGAATGGTCTGCAATCGTGTCTGAATGAATGGACCCTTTTCACAGACTGTGATGCATTTCTACAGTTATTAAATCATCATTTACAACACTATACTTAGTGTTTTCTTACATTTAAAATTAAATTACAGAAAAGTAGTTAACCCTTTCAGTGAGTTTCTAATACAACAACACTTAAGTTACAGCATTTGATCTCTTTTGACCAACTGACCAAAGAGATCAAAACTGTGCTATTTTGAGACACCATGAATATGAACTAAATGCACTTTTAGCATACTATCTTTGTATTTAAGAAATGTATTTAGCTACCACTTGTAGTACACTTGAGTGTACTAGTGTATGAAAGATAGGTTCAAGTGTACTACACGTGGTAGCTAAATACATTTCTTAAATACAAAGATAGTATGCTAAAAGTGCATTTAGTTCATATTCATGGTGTCTCAAAATAGCACAGTTGAGTACACTTAGATGATCTTAAGTTTATCTTAAGGAGTACTAAAGGATCATTTTTAGTGTAAGTACAAAAGTAGTGCGCGAAAATAGTGCACTTTAAGTGCATTATGGAAGTATACTTGTTTTTCACCTGGGAAGCTAACTGACTTGTATATTATTGCTCTTGTTGGTTTTGATAGCTTCTATTGAACTCATTTGTAAGTTGCTTTGGATAAAGCGTCTGCTAAATGACTAAATGTAATGCAAATGTATGTAGTTTCGAGAAAATAGCAGTTTTTAAGTATTTCAGACTCAAAAGGTTTAGTAAATGCAGGTGTATTTTGTACAGTGTACCTGAAGGAGTGCTCTTGTGTCTGTTCCTCAGGTCAAGCACCTGACGCGGGACTGGAGAACCACAGCGTACGCCCTGCGGCACTCCGAGCTGCTGGAGCTGAACGATGAGGGCCGTAAGGTGCGGCGCAGGACGACGGTGCCGGTGTTCGCCAGCGAGTCTCTGCCGAGCCGCATGCTTCTGCTCAGTGAGCTCAAGCGCTGGCCGGAGCTGGGCTTCGCGCTCGGGGCCGACGGAGAGGCAGGGGCCACCCAGCAGGAGCGGCTGATGGAGCTCCTGCTCAAGGCCTTCGGAAACTACGGGCCCATCGCCTCTGTGCGGGTTCTCAAACCTGGGAAGGACTTGCCGGGCGATCTGAAGAAACTGAGCGGGCGTTACTTGCAGCTGGGAACGGAGGAGTGTGCCATCGTGGAGTTTGAAGAAGTGGAGGCTGCGATGAAAGCCCACGAGGCAGTCGGTGGAGACTCGGGCACTCGAGGGCCGCTGGGATTGAAGGTGGCTCTTTTTTTGTAACATTTTTATTGTGTAACAACATGGAAGATAACATGAAAATATTCATAGAAAATACATTTATGTGACCCTGGACCACAAAACCAGTCAAATCACGAATAAATAATCTCTCCATTGATGTATGGTTTGTTATGATAGGACAATATTTGGCTGAGATACAACTATTAGAAAATCTGGAATCTGAGGGAGCAAAAAAATCTAAATATTGAGAAAATCTCCTTTAAAGTTGTTCAAATGAAGTTCTTAGCAATGCATATTACTAATCAAAAATGAAGTTTTGATATATTTACAGTAGGAAATTTACTAAATATCTTCATGGAACATGATCTTAATATCCTAATGATTTTTGTCATAAAAGAGAAATGTATAATTTTGATCCATACAATGTATTGTTGGTTATTGCTACAGATATACCTGTGTTACTGATGACTGCTTTTGTGCTGCAGGGACACATTTATATTTTAAGTATAAATATCTAAAAATTCTTGAATCAGGATGCATTTACATGACAATTAAATTACTTAAGATGTCTTGTTTCCTGAAAAAAAATAATAATAATTTTTTGTTTAGCTTTTGAAATAAGATAATTTTTCCTGTTTTTAAATAAAAACTAACAATTTGGATGATTTTAAAATTTTCCAAATTTTAAATATGGATTATTTAAGCAAAAATATCTGCCAATGGAGCAAAAAAAAAAGTTGTTTAGCCTTTGAATTTTCTAACCCCACTGGCACATACGTTTGCTTGGTTTAAAAACAAAATTTGGATCATTTCAGGAAACAAGACGCATCGTAAGTAATTTTACTTGTCAAGTAAATGCATCCTGATTCAAGAATGTTTAGATATTTATACTAGAAAACAAGACAAACATAGTAAAAATAGTAATATTTTGCAGTGCATTACCAGTGTTGTGAAGGTCACTGTGGAAGTGTAATAGGTTACAGATTACAGTCGTGTAACTACACTAGTCAACATTAGAAGTGGATCAAAAGCTTTCAAAGTTATCCTAAAAATAAAAACCAAAACGTGTTCTTGTCTTAGGACACCTTTTGAACTTTTTTTGGATCCACTTCAAATGTTGACTATTTTAATTACTTTAATGTAACCGATTACATCTGATAACTTTTTATTACTTTTCTAAATTTTACTTTTTTTTTTTTTTTTAACTGTTAATCATTTTGAAACCTTTAAAGTGGGCTGGGTTAATCTTACAATAGTACTTCAAAATCCTTCACTTAAATGAATATCATAATTTCAAAGCACAGCCACCACAGAATCAGACTTTAACATCTTTTCTTTCTTTGAGATCATTCTGAGGTTAAATACAGAATCATAAGATATAGTTTAATAGGAGTTCATTTAAAAATAAAGCATACACAAACCCAGATAGGAAATAAAACCGTTATGGAATAAACATGTATCCAGAAATATCGGTGTCATATTTTAGAGCCGTAAATGCAATTTGGGAAAGAAATAAATCAAATCTATATGTGTGAAAATATTCAGATGTTAGTAACATTTTCATAAGTAACTAATTTAATTACATTTTTTCTCAGTAGCTGTAACATTAGTTACATTTTATTTTAGGTTACACTTTATTTTAAGGTGTCATTGTTACAGTGTAATTATACATTTAAGTACGGAGTAATATTAATTAACTACATGTACTTAACATATGTGTCCCTGCAGCACAGAAGCAGTCATCAGTAACACAGGTATATTTGTAGCAATAGCCAACAATACATTGTATGGATCAAAATTATACATTTCTCTTTTATGACAAAAATCATTAGGATATTAAGATCATGTTCCATGAAGATATTTTGTACACTTCCTACCGTAAATATCAACTTTTCATTAGTAATATGCATTGCTAAGAACTTCATTTGAACAACTTTAAAGGAGATTTTCTCAAAAAATTTTCTCTTTTTTGCTCCCTCAGATTCCAGATTTTCTAATAGTTGTATCTCAGACAAATATTGTCCTATCATAACAAACTATACATCAATGGAAAGATTATTTATCAGCTTTTCAGATGATGCATAAATCTCAATTTCCAAAAATTTACCCTTTGGGTTACTTTCATTAATTATGCATAATTAATTGTTATTATAATACTAAGTACATGTAACGTGCAACAAGGACATCTTGAAATAGTGTTACCTTATTCTGTAATTAAATTATTACATGTAACCAGTTACTTTCTAACACTATGCATTACCCAGTTTAAATTGAGTATTAATTGATTCTGGGCGTTAACACACATCTGTCTCTAAATTTGAAGGTGGTTCTAATCGGCACCAAGCCTCCCAAGAAAAAGATCCCAAAGGACCGAGACGAAGGAGTTGGAGGTGTCCGCAAGAGCCACTCGCTCAACAGCCGCGTCCGAGAGCTCCAGTATCACGGCGGAGACGACTCTGCCGCAAGTTCCTCGGAAACGGAGAGCACTCCCACCTCGCCGCGATTGGCCCGTAAATCACGCTCCTGCAACAAGCTCAGCCCCACGAGCGCCGGGCCCAATCACCTGAGTCCGGTGGTGTCTCCGCGCTCCAGTCCCTGGAGCAGCCCTCGAGCGAGCCCATGCACCCAGCGCAAGACGCCTCTCTCGGGGAAGTCTCCGCTGGTCAGCGAGGGCCGCTTGAGCCCCGAGCCGGGTCGCCGGTGGGCGGACTATTCCTCGGACAGCAGCTTGACCCCCTCAGGAAGCCCTTGGGTCCAGCGGAGGAAGCAGGTGGCCAGTCAGGAGAGCAGCCCGGTGGGAAGCCCGATGCTCGGGAGGAAGGTCCAGAACGCGGATGGTCTTCCTCCAGGCGTGGTTCGACTCCCGAGGGGTCCGGATGGGACGAGAGGTTTCCACCCAGCTCCTTCCGGAGAGCGAGGCAAGGCTGTATCCACGCAAACCTGTCTCTAAAGACCATCCCTCTCGACCCTCGCACTCTCAAAGCAAAGTCATGACATCTCTGTAGGACTGGCCTGTCTTTTTTTGTAAAACCTTTTTCTATATGCCGTTTTTGTTAACGTTTTATACATCTTAATTTCTCACTGAACGATGGCGTCACGAGGGAAGCTGTTCTGAAAGTGTTTGTTTTAAATCGACGCTGTATTTTCCCGTGTAAATGTTGTATGTGTGTGTGTGTGTGGGTCATAGCGTTCGGTTCTTTCTGATGATGGAGGCCTGGTGCCGGAAATCTACACTAGTCGACATTTGAAGTGGATCAAGACAGTTGTCCTAAAACCAAAATGTGTTCTTGTCTTAGGACAACTCTGAACTTCTTTTGATCCACTTCAGACGTTGACTGCTGTGTATTTAGTTTTATTTGCTTTAACTTCCATTGGTTTCTGCCTTCAAAGTGCTTCTCATTTTAGTGATTGATTGGGATATTTTTTTATTATTTTGTTTCTCGGTTCTTCGGTCGAGTCCTCTCTGTGAAAGTGTTTGAGGTTTCGGTCCTGAGCACACATGCCTCGTATCTGCCTTCAGTCTGAGTGAAGGCAATGCACCGTCTGCTTCCTTACTGTACAAATAAATCACTACAAACGCAGCTATCTGGGGTATCGCTCATTTCTTCAGAGCCAATATTCTGTTGCTTTTGGCCGTTTTGATTTGCATATCATTTGCTGTTTGGGTTCTCTGCTTCAGATTGTTTATTGCACAAAAAAAGTATTGATATTACAATGAACTGCATGAGCCCAACAATATGCAGAAGTATTAACTGAAAGGGAAAAATGGCACTGATGGTTATGTAAATGCATTAACAGCAGAAGTGTGATTTTTACCAGTCTAACACATTGAACAAACACTGGGCTAAATATTGTTTTTGCATTAGCCATATTACCAAGCGACGTTAGTTGGTGCCAAGACTTATTTGCATCATACAAACACCATCAAATGCTTTTCTTATGCATTTACACTCTTCTACACCGCTGCATTCAGTTTGCATCTAGCATTGTTTTACCCCTGCGGAGAGCTGAAATAAAAGGCTGGTCTTTTAGGGAGAAGGTCAGCTCTGCTCTCTTTCTCTGAGAATCTCAGTAATCTGACTGTTTGAGTTGAATCCGTCAGCGGTTAGGGTCACTAACTCTCAGGACCTGGATTGTAACCGAAGTGTTTAATCTGCAGGAAAGGTGATCCTTTTTCTCCCGTTTCCTCGAAGATGATTCTATTTGATACATTGTGACGCTGTAATGTTTCTTAGCAACCGTCTGATCTCCGCAGGATGCTGAGATGATTGTGAGCCAATGCATGTTCCAGTTCAGACACATTTTACAGGTCACATGAATTCAAAGCTAAATTACACCTGAGTGGAGAGACTATTCACAATGCAGTATTCTCTGATAATGTGCATTATTAATATTAGTGAGTGTGCTTTTATCTGCATGCTCACCTGAATCACACTGGGCTTAATGAGCATTTTGTCAAATAACATTTCTAGTTCATTTTCTGGTAGAGATACATCTGCATTTCCAATTAAGCTGGCAACATCCTTTGGCCAGATTGTCCATTTAGCAGAGCACCGAATAAAAGAGTCTCATGATTTATCCATCACAAGCAAATCCTTCATCTCTGTAATGGCTTCGGTGTAATTTAAAACTCTCTGCTTTTTGGCAATTATATTCTGTGTTCGGTCTCCGACTTCAAAATATCAAAGCGATTTCTGAATTATGTGGCTCATGACTAACAGCATTTAACTTGGGAAAAATACACCGCTATGAGCACGCGCTCAATTAGGTATAATGTGATTTTCCAGAACTTTCACCGTCTCTGTTCCTCTCTGGTGGAACCGGCTGGAAACACTTCTGACATCACTAAACGATCCATAAGACCCAATCCTGTTCTCTTACTCTGCTCTTCTGTATCTTGTGCACTTCTCTTGCTTATACTTCAAACTTTCTGTTGTATATTAAGGACTTTGAGATAAATTGCATCTGATATTCCTTTGGAAGTCACTTTTGATAAGCATCTGCTAAAAGAAATAAAACATCAGTGAGGAATAACATCTCATCCGGCATTTTGTCAAATTATGTTTAAAGTCAAGATGAAACCTAAGTAGCAATAGATCTTTTCTGCCTTATGAGAATATAATGAATTATCAAAAATGCTAATTTAATATGTAAATTGTTGACAGTGAATTACATGAAAACTGTAGTTAGTAATGTAATCTAGGTTATTCATTTTAGGTAACTTTTGTAGATTACTTTTAATCTAACTTGTTTTAAACGCACCATTAACTGTACATATTGCTAAAAAAAGAGAGAGAATGTATCATAAAATGCATTAAACATGACATTATACTGGTTTCCCAACTGGGCTTAATGTAAGAACTGCAGTGGGTTTGTGAGCTGATTAAAAAGCTAATAATTAAATCATAAACTAGAAATAATTTGTTTACCTGCATGTCAATGTGATCTTTAACTGAAATCAGAGAACTGTAAACATGCCAAAGTGTTGGTCAATTATTAAAATATTAACTTATTTCAAGTAAATATTTTGTCAATAGGGTTTGGCTGAAAAAACATTTTGCATTATATGAGCAAACATAAACAGAACTGACATTACATGCCCAGAGTGTTTCAGGTTAGAAATATCTTTGTTTCGACTTCCAGAATTAATATTGAAGACGGTGTTTCACAGCCATTACCACTGTGTTAATTAACTTGCATAATTATTTCATGGTCTAATTTCTTGGTGTTTATCACTCAAATTCCAATCCATGAAGCTGTATAGAATTTTTAGAAAATAAAATTTAAGAGTGAAAAAAAAAAAGAATTGGAGAGAATCAAATTATGAATAAATGCTGCCATTGTGTGAATAATATGCAATGTAATCCATAAAGTAACTAATCGAATTATGAGCATTTTAAATGTAATATACAGGTGCATCTCAAAAAATTATAATATAGTGGAAAAAGTTAATTATTTCTTGTAACTTATTTCAAAGTGAAACTCTCATACATTTTAGATTCATTACATGTAAAGTAAAACATTTCAAAAGTTTTTTTGTTTTAATTTTGATGATTAGAGCTTACAGTTCATGAAAGTCAAAAATCAGTATCTCAAAATATTAGAATATTTACATTTGATTTTCATTAAATGACCATCTCTACAGTATAAATTCTGGGTATCTCTTCACAAGCAACAGGGATGACCGCAAGCTTGAGAATACTGTCAAGCAAAGCTGATTCAAACACTTGTGAGAGCTTCAGAAGGAGTGGACTGAAGCTGGAGTCAGTGCATCAAGAGTCTCCACGCTCAGACGTCTTCAGGAAAAGAGCTACCAAGCCACTTCTGAACCAGAGACAACGTCAGAAGCATCTTACCTGGGCTGTGGAGGAAAAGAACTGGACTGTTGCTCAGTGCTCCAAAGTCCTCTTTTCAGATGAAAGTCAATTTAGCATTTCATTTGTAGATCAAGGTCCCAGAGTCTGGAGGAAGAGAGGAGAGGCACAGAATCCATGTTGCTTGAAGTCCAGTGTGAAGTTTCCACAGTCAGTGATGATTTGGGCTGCATGACATCTGCTGGTGTTGGTCCACTGTGTTTTCTGAAGTCCACAGTCAACGCAGCCATCTACCAGGAGATTTTAGAGCACTTTATGCTTCCATCTGCTGACAAGCTTTATGGAGATGCTGATTTGCTTTTCCAGCAGGGCTTTAGCACCTGCACACACTGCCCAGCAAACTCGCCTGACCTGAACCCCACAGAGAATCACTGGGGTATTGTCAAGAGGAAGATGAGAGACACCAGACCCAACAATGCAGATGACCTGAAGGCAGCTATCAAAGCAACCTGGGCTTCCGTTAGGGCTTCCGTTACACCTGAGCAGTGCCACAGACTGACCACCTCCATGCCACGACACACTGATGCAGTAATTCATGCCCGACCAAGTATTGAGTGCATAGAAATGAACACACTTTTCAGAAGCCTGACATTTCTGTTTAAAATATCCTTTTTTTTTATATTGATCTTATGTAATATTAAAAAATTTTGAGACACAGAATTTGGGGTTTTCATTATGTCATAATCATCAAAATTTCAAGAAATAAAGGCTTGAAATATTTCAATCTATGTTTAATGAATCTATATAATATATGGGTTTCACTTTCTGAAATGAGTGATAAAAAATATTGACCTTTTTCACGATATTCAATTTTTTTTTAGATGTACCTGTACGCTAATTACAAGTACTTAATCTGATTATTAATCCAGCTCTGTTTGTAAATAGATAGGGTCATGTTTGGTAGAACTGCCTAGTATACTGAAAAAAATGATACTAATTTTTTTTAAGGTAAGTGGTTGCAATCAATCTATTTTAGAAACATTTAAATAATCAAATTAAGTTGACTAACTTTCAGCAAAATTTGTTTATTTAAATGTAGCTAAAATAAATTGATTGCAACCACTTACCTTAAAATTTTTTTGCAAATTCAATGAATCATTTTTTTCAGTGTATATACTGCACACATCCTTCAGTTTTAAAAAGCAAAACAATTAATATATATACATATAGAGAGAGAAATGTCAGAGTAGAATGATTCCGCTGCTGCATGACTCCACTTCAGCCGGTGACATCTCAGAATTGAGTTATTTTGCATTTTAAAGCTTGCAACATTTGGAGGTCTGTTGAAATAATGGAGCTGACAGCACTTCTGCTTCATTTTGTACATGGAAGGTCAAGTTGAATGAGTGCATTGCATTGTGGGATACAGTATGCACTGCACATTTTGTCAAATGTAGTGAATCATCCAGGTTCATACAGACAGAAAGCGTGCATAGAGTGCACAGTACACACATTATACAGTGCAGAAACCGTTTGAGTGGTAATGTGTTTAAAACATGCTCCTGCTTCATTATATAAGACTGAAAACACATCAGAGAAAACAAAAGCATCTGTTCACGGAGAAGATGAGATGAAATCTACGTCAAACGCATTTGTCTGATCTAATGTTGTCATTACTAATTAAAGATGATTATGGATGGAGAGTATAAACGGCTCCTGATCCGCTCAAAAGGCACTTTCTCTGGAGGGACGTCGTTAAAACAACTCTTTTGTTTATTTCTTGGCCAGTGTTCTTTACCTCATTGGATTATTGTTTTCTTTATATTTATTTAAATCCCTAGATTTTGGTGGTTTTTTTGTTTCTGTAACCAATAACTTTTTCCTTAATAAATAATGTTGCAACTGAAATATTGGTTTGCTCGTGTGATCCTCTTTATGTTTCGGTCAGGAATGATCTGTCGTGACAACTACTATAGTCCTTTTATTAATATTCATCTTTTTATTTTAGATTTTCCATTTTAATTGTTAAGTTATTATTTTTATTTTAGTGTTATTATTAGTTTTGTGTGTTAGTGTTATTCTTTTAGTAACTTTGTGTTTTTAATTTTTACTATTTAGTCTGTAAAGTTATTGTATTATAAAATGTAGTATTAAGTTTAAAATAAGTAAAAGGCGTTTTATTTATTTTTCATTAAAAAGTTAATTTTATTTTAAATAATAAATTTTTTTCAGTTTTGAGTCTTAGTTAACTATAATAACCCTGGTGCATACTTCACTCTTATTATAGTTTATTGTTAAAATAAGCTTTAACTGGAATAAAAAAAATTCATAAATAATAAAAAAAACAAAACCATTTGATTTCAGCTAGTTGCAAAGGAAACATATCTCATTACAATAAAAATTAATACGAACTGTATAGACATTAAAAATAAAATCCCCGTTAAGCACTTGTTTCTATCATACTGTACTGTTTAATAGCAGCTAGCAGTATATACCATGTCCAGCCGTCTCTGTGCTTCATAACACAGAAAGTGAAAGCGGGAGGAGAAGCTGTGGTCGGAGGTCCGGATGAACTAAAACACAGATGTGTGGAGATATGAAGAGAAGAAACGAGCACTTACATTCAGTCCCAGTGACAGATTCTGTGTTTGTTCAGGCTGAAACACGACCAAAGAGCCTGAAGGGTCTCGAAACGCCCCGTTCTGACCGATTATAGAAGATGTTTCACATTCTACAGATATTCAGAGCTGTTTAACTCTTCCATCACCAGTCCTAGTGCTGCTAGTGCCTTTACCAGAGCCGCTGTCAGCTGCTGGACTAGAACACAGATGAACAAACCAGAGTCAGACACTAACCTGTCATTCCTGGGAGATTGTTTCAGCTTTATGCTCAGTTTAGCTTCCTATCATCATGTCTTCATTCATACTAGTGCAAAAAACATCCAAAGTACACATTTAAGTGTTTTTATTACTTAATTCCACTATTTGCATCTGTAGATTTCAATTTCAATCCATATCTTTAAAGAGTTTTTTCTCTTATATACAGCAGACTTTAGAGTTTCATTCCTCTGGATTCTGAAGGTTTCTTCAGATTTATACAACATTTTATTCCTAAAAACATGGTTAAAATGTGTTTGTTTTCAGACTGTTTACAGTATTTTCTATGGAAGGCCTGTTTTCTGCCACAGAATAAAAAAAGGAATTTTTTTCATGCAATTCTCGCAAAAAACAATAGCAAGCTTTCTGCCATGGAATATAAAATAAAAAAAGGTAATTGCAAATTCTCACAATTGCAAGTTTAGATATTTCACAATTCTGATTTTAAATCTCACAATTCAGTTTATATCCATATTTCAGAGTTTATATCCGTGATTCTGACTTTTCTTTGCACAATTGTTAGATATAAACACAGAATTGTGAGACAAATGACTGAATTGAGAATTAAAGTCACTATTACCTATTTATTTTTTTGTGCCACGGCGGAGACAAGCTTACACAATTTTCTGATTTATGGAGTGATAAAAACAAGCCTCAGGTTAAAACCTGTAATATAATCAAATCCAAACTAGTGCTGTCAAACGATTAATCGCTTTCAAAATAAATTGTTTTTCTTCACATAATATATGTGTGAGGTGTATATTTATGTATATATAACTACACACACATGCATGAATATACAGTATTTAAGAAAAATGTTAAATATAAATATATTTATATATAATCTCAATTAGATGAATACAAATATATTCTAAATATGTGTGCATTTACATAAATATAAACAGTACACACACACATTATGTAAACAAAAACTCTTATTTTGGATGTGATTAATCGTTTGACAGCACTAATCCAAACTAATTTTGAGCCTGACTTTATCTTCATATTTTCACCTGTAGTGTCTCATCTTGCTGAATCTGTGAGGAATATATATATATATATATATATATATACCCTGCAGCCCAAGACTGGTCGTCCACTGAAGCTAAGCAGGGTTGAGCTGGTCAGAACCTGGATGGGAGACCTCCTGGGAAAACTAGGTTGCTGTTGGAAGAGGTGTTAGTGAGGCCAGCAGGGGGTGCTCACCCTGTGGTCTATGTGGGTCCTAATGCCCCGGTATAGTGACGGGGACACTATACTGTAAAAAGCACCGTCTTTCAGATGAGACGTCAAACCGAGGTCCTGACTCTCTGTGGTCATTAAAAATCCCATGGCACTCATCGTAAAGTGTAGGGGTGTAACCCCGGTGTCCTGGACAAATTCCCTCCACTGGCCCTTTTCTATCATGGCCTCCTAATAATCCCCATACACTTGATTGGCTCTCTCTCTCTCCTCTCCACCTGTAGCTGGTGTGTGGTGAGCGCACTGGCGCCGTTGTCCTGTGGCTGCCGTCGCATCATCCAAGTGGATGCTGCACACTGGTGGTGGTTGAGGAGAGACCCCCACACATGATTGTAAAGCGCTTTGGGTGTACAGCAATACACAATAAAGCGCTATATAAATGCATCATTCATTCATTCATACAGAATCATCATCAACCTGACGGAGTTTTAATCAGAAATCACCAGTGAGAAACAATGAATCATATATATATATACACACAGCAGAAATATTACACAGAAACAGAGGAGTTTAGATACATATTGTACATGTTTTAGACTCCAAACCGTAAAGCGTCTTCCTCCGACGGCTTTGTAAGACGTGCAGCTGAAGGCATGAACGCATCGGGAGCAGATGGGAATCTGCCGCAGTGGGAGTTTGGACGCGACACGTGAGAATCAAGCTGGAAATCTGGGATGGAGGAGTCACAGTCACGCCATCTGAACCCTCAGATGTAGAGAGAGCCGTCGGCCGGCCCCACGTATCCCACGCCGATCAGCAGCACGTCGATCAGTGTCCAGATGCCCAGGCCTCCGAAGCTGAAGAGCTTCCCCAGCCCTTCCCTCCACTGGCCCAGATAGAAGCGGTCCGCACCGAAGCCGCCCAGAGAGATGCTGCGCACACAGAGCGTCCGGTGAGCATGCACCGGGACCACAGCCACAGCAACGTGCCTTAATGCATTACCAGCATGCCAAACTCAATAAGCATTCAGCGTTTTCCTCACGTTGTGTTCTTATTCTGAACTCATATCTCATACGAGTGTTGATTTTTGGAAAAATGCTGGATTTTTGACATCAAGATTTTTTTAAGCTCTTCTTGGCTTGAAAGCAATTAAAGATAGAGATCTACTGTAAATTAGAAAAATGTTGGGCATGACCGAAAGTTTAAGTGGGGTGTAAATATACTCATCTAATTTGCATATTATGACGTCATCAGGGCGGCCATCTTGAATTTCATAATATTCCAACAATATATATAGTTTATAATAACACCAACAATAAAACTGGAGAAAGTACTAAATTATTACTATATTACTATACTATACAGTAGTAAAACGCATGTGAACAGCAGCCTACTTTTTGATCAGTTCATCAGTAATATTCAGGAAATAATAGATATTGAATAGCCTAAGGGAAAATCCATATTTATTTGTGTTAAACGCGGGACTACTTTCAGGAGCTGTGTAATATCACTACGCCTGCTGCACTCAGTAAAGTTCCTTGATTATTACGCAGGAACGAGAGTATAGTTCCTGGCCACAACGGCCTAGAAAATCACAACTTTTCATTTTCCGTCGGTCTTAGTACACGATGTAACTACAGAAGAGTCAAGCTTTAAATAGGAAAATTATGAAAACTCTTTGGTCATTTTTGAGCGAGATGCTAATGGTATAATCAGATTCAATGATCTATGCTAAGCTAAGCTAAATGTCTTACCCGGAGATCAACTGAATGGATTCAAAGACGGTAAAACTCAACTGTTTAACTCTAGGGGAGGTGTAAAATGAGCCTATTTGCAAAAAAAGTGCAGTGTTCCTTTAATATTATTAAAGAGATTTTTAAACAACAACAAAACAATACCGCAACAGCAAGAAGCGTCTCTGTAATAAAACACGAGTTTGTTTGTTCATCACAGGATCACAGAGAGCGAACAAAGAATTTAAACCTAAATCCAATCCAGATGAAAGTACTGAAGCTCAAACAGATTTATCACATCATACTAACACACAACTCTCATGCTTGTGATTGAAATGCGTGTGAAGTGGATCACCTGAGGGCCAGAGCCGTGGACCACTTATATCCCCCCGTCCAGTTACAGAACAGCCGCTTGTGAAACAGCCGCTTACCTGCGAACACAACAGCACAAACACACCTGAAGGAAAACAGCACTCAGTCTTCAGCTGAACACAAAAGAAGATATTGTGAAGAATGAGGGAAACCAAGCAATTGCCGGTAGCCACTGACTTCCGTAGCAGGGATAGAAATATAATGGAAGTCAATGGAGACAAGCGACTGTTTGGTTCCCAGCATTCCTCAAAATATCTCCTTCTGTGTTCAACAGCAGGTTTGGAAAGACATGAGAGTGAGTAACTGATGATGGACGTTTGCATTGAGTCATGACGCTTTCCTCCTCTCATTGCATTTAAAGGGGTCATCAGATGCAAAATGCACTTTTACATGTTTGAACTCAAATGTGTGTTGGTGTGTGTATACAACCACCCTATAATGATAAAAATCCACCCTGTGCTTTTTTATTTAAATCTCCATAAATCAAAACCCCTCTCTCAGATCAAGAATGGCTCCTAAGTGATTGAAGTGATTTGTTGTTGAATGTAATAATGAACACAGCAGACTGATTTACTCCCGACACCTGAGCCGCTGAAGACGCAGTGGATTACGATTGTTTGTGAAGGGAATGCACCGATCCCGATCTACTTAAATGCGTCTATGGTCACGTAAATGATTCGTAATCCAGCTTCACCTCCAGAAGAAGTGAGTATAAGGTTATTTTATGAATCTTTGTGTGTGTGTGTGAGTGATTGAGTGAGTGTTAAGTGTGTGTGTGTGTGTGTGTGAGAGTGTGTGTGTGTGAGTGAGTGAGTGAGTGTGTGTGTGAGTGTGTGTGAGTGTGAGTGATTGAGTGAGTGTTAAGTGTGTGTGTGTGTGTGAGTGAGTGTGAGTGATTGAGTGTGTGTGTTAAGTGTGTGTGTGTGTGTGATTGAGTGAGTGTTAAGTGTGTGTGTGTGTGTGAGTGAGTGATTGAGTGAGTGTTAAGTGTGTGTGTGAGTGAGTGTTAAGTGTGTGTGTGTGTGTGTGAGTGAGTGTTAAGTGTGTGTGTGTGTGTGAGTGAGTGTTAAGTGTGTGTGTGTGTGTGAGTGATTGAGTGAGTGTTAAGTGTGTGTGTGTGTGAGTGTGAGTGATTGAGTGAGTGTTAAGTGTGTGTGTGTGTGTGAGTGTGAGTGATTGAGTGTGTGTGTTAAGTGTGTGTGTGTGTGATTGAGTGAGTGTTAAGTGTGTGTGTGTGTACCGAGGCAGTGCACGTGCTCCAGAGCTTCACAGCTAGCGTTATAGCGTCTGCGGGGACACGACACAGTCATGCAGCTGGTGGAGTTTGAGCAGCGATACTGTGACGGATCCAGCTGCCAACAGAAGCGACAGTCCAGCGTCAGCGTGAAGTTCTGCTGCGGCAGACTCTGCTCGTTCTGAAACACACACGCAGAACAACAGACTGGAAAACACCTCTTAACTAATGCATTAAGCATCTGAGCTCTTTATTTTCACTTATTATTAAACAACCAACAGATTATTTATGAACTCAAATGCTTTAAAATATGGTGATCTTGTTGATTTCAGAATTGCACAGATTATTTATAAAGCACATAATCTACTTCCCAAATGTATTTATGGGCTTTTAGAAATAAGAAACTCATTCACATATTTAAGGTCAAATATAAATAATAGATATGTATCCATCAAAGTGTAGAATAACTGTGGTGAGGAATTCAGAACGTGTTCCTCAAACAATGTTCAAAAATAATCTGATAAATAATATATAACTCTAAATGAGTAATCTGTATATGGAATATGTAATATAATTTAGGGTTATTAAAGTTAACAAAAACATGTTCATTATTAGAAATACAATCAATGTTAACTGAAATAAAATAAAACAAAACTTATTTTAAGATAGCTGACAAGCATTTCTCATTTTTATTTAGTTTACTTTGTGTACTAAAATAACAAATTAAAATAAAAACTATTTTAAATTATATATTTAAAAACAACAAAAACTAATAAAAATGAGAAAATTAATAGAAAATGTCATTCAAAATTTTGACAAACTGTAACAGTATCACACTGATATAAAAATAAGACTGAAGGTGTATTTATCTACTAAACTAAATTTATTTACGTAACTGTCATTTTCAGTTACATATAGAGGTCTTTGTATGTTTAATGTGAATAATTAGTATGAATAATTTAGAATAATTTATTTGTTGAAGTGATACTTATTAAAAAAGGGTCAATAAAACAAGCTTTTTCGTTTAATATGTAAATAAGTCTGAAATTGTGGATGAGGACAGAAATAATTTCTTGACGGTTTTCTAATATTAAAAAATGATCCAATAACTATTTATTTTCCAAAAATGAAGTTTCAAAATGATTTCAGTGGACGACACAGCAATGTGTGATTTATAATGGAGCGAGGCGAGTGTTACGGGTCAAACTGGACACTCTGAGAGGATCTCACCACACAGTGAACGCCGGCTCTGGCTCTGCAGGTGAAGTTGGCCGGCCGGCCGTAGCTGCAGTTGTGATGAAATGCGCAGATCATGCAGTCGGCTGGGAGTCTGGAGCACAGACCGCCGCTGGGACACCTGGACAGGTAGCTATCGGTCACCACCGGAGCAGCTGAGCACACACACACACACACACACACACAGAGATGTTTATGCTGGATGCTCCGTATGAATCTGATGCTCTGGACGGTGCTGGAGGGTCACTCACCGGAGGAAGCGGTCAGGGCCACCGGGCTGCTCATCACCGGGCTCTGCTGCGCTGTATACGGCGGCTCCTGACCCACGTGAGGAGAGCTCAGATACGCTGAGAGAGAGAGAATCAGAATCAGCTTTATGGCCAGGTATGTTTGCACATACGAGGAATTTGTTTTAGTGACAGTAGCTCCACAGCAACAGAGAGACAGCAACAGGACACAGATAATAAATAAAAAAATTACAAATAAAATAATGTACAAATATACAAAAATGGACAATGTGCCAAATAGCACAAACACAATATACAAAATAGACAATTATGTATGTACAGGTATGTTAGGGGCAAATTTGAAATGTAATAAGTATGTGTGTAAAATAAAAAAAAGACACACACACACACAGAAAGAGAGAGAGAGACACACACACACACAGAGAGAGAGAGAGAGAGACACACACACACACAGAGAGAGAGAGAGAGACACACACACACACACACACAGAGAGAGAGAGACACACACACACACACACACACACAGAGAGAGAGAGAGAGAGAGAGAGAGAGAGACACAGACACACACACACACACACACACACACACACACAGAGAGAGAGAGAGATTCATTATTATCATGAATTAATTTGTATTGTACAGTACAGTAGTACCGTGGTAAGAGTGCTCCTCATCCTAGTGTAAATAAACCGTGATAATATTGATGAACTGTAACAGAAACACGGTACTTCCACGGTAACAGAGTCCAGAGGCAGATAACGAGGAGTTTAGCGAGCTCTTACCGATCACACATTTGGAGTAAATGTCCAGCAGCAGCAGAAACAGCATTAAATACGAGCTCATGGTGTTCCGTTCGCGATTAAAAACACATTTCAGTCCGTTCTCTAGCGTCCAGATCCACAACTCCGCTGACTCTACTTCCGGCTTCCGCTCCCGTAAAAGTCCCAGCGGCTCATAGTTCAACATAAAAGTCCCATGAAGCACGTCTTTGCTTTAATGAGAGAAAAAATAACGTCCAATATTTTACTGAAAAAAATTTGCTATCTTGATAAAAAATAAATAATGAACCCCAAAACATTTCCAAATAATATAGTTTACACATGCACTAGATGTAAACAAGGAAAAGAGCATGGTTACTACCGGAAATAAAGTAAAGAAAGAAAGGAAAACATTGTGCTATGAATTGCTCACACGTTCTAATTTGTTACACTAAGTTTAAATTGTTATAATGTTTTCTATTATTTTGATCTATTCATTGTTATTATATTTTTCCACATATATTGCCAATATAGCAATTCTGAATTTAATTGAAAGAAAGGAAGACAGAAGTAGATTTTAAGATGCATAATATCTATACAGCTAGCTCCAGATGTTAGGTCTCTGCTGATGTTTCTAAACTGAGGAAGAAACTTTGCTTCATTAAATGTAATTTGTACACTGGTTTAATGTGACAGCGATGAAAGATTAAGAGAGAGTTATAATGGTCATTAAAACTAAATTGCTTTGATATAAAAGACATTACTTTATAAACTCACACATTATTAACAGACTGAATTAGTTTTCATTTGTAAAAAGAACAGACTAATTTGGAATATATTGTTTTGGTATTATTTATATACTCATTTATATTTATTGATTTTTCTATAAATATTAGATAAAGACGAGCTTCCAAAGGAACAAACGATAAACATGACAGTGATTCTCTGAGTCTTTATTTCTAACCGTCAGAACACAAGACACTTCGACACCAAACCATCATCCAACAAACACAAGCCTTCACTTTCAGAGCATCCTCTTCTCACTCCATCTCTCCTCCTCCTCCTCCTCCTCCGACTCAGACTCCTCCTCCTCCTCCGACTCAGACTCCTCCTCCTCCGACTCAGACTCCTCCTCCTCCTCCGACTCCTCTTCCTCCTCCATCTCAGACTCCTCCTCCTCCTCCTCAGACTCCTCCTCCTCCTCCTCCTCCTCAGACTCCTCCTCCTCCGCCTCTTCCTCCTCTTCCTCCGTCGTCTCAGACCCCTCCTCCTCCATCTCAGACTCCTCCTCCTCCTCCGTCTCAGACTCCTCCTCCTCAGACTCCTCCTCCTCCTCCGTCTCAGACTCCTCCTCCTCAGACTCCTCCTCCTCCTCGTCCTCCTCCTCAGACTCCTCCTCCGTCTCAGACTCCTCCTCCTCCTCCGTCTCAGACTCCTCCTCCTCATCCGTCTCCTCCTCCTCCTCCTCCTCCGTCTCAGATTCCTCCTCCTCCTCCGTCTCAGATTCCTCCTCCTCCGTCTCAGACTCCTCCTCCTCCTCAGACTCCTCCTCCTCCTCCTCCTCCTCAGACTCCTCCTCCTCCTCCTCTGACTCCTCCTCCTCCTCCGTCTCAGAAGTCTTCCTCGGCGCTGCGGCAGCGTGAGTGTCTGAGGAGCATCAGTCTCTGCATCACCTGCTCCACACTCAGCTCTCCGTGCACTTTATTATCTCTGGTTCTGACGTTCACGCTGCTAGCGGCGCGCTCCTTCTCTCCCACCACTGCCAAACAAACACACATCAGCGCATGCCTTCAGAGAAGAGCCTCAAACTCTCTCAGACGCTCAGCTCTCACCCAGGATGAAGTTATACTGCGCCAGCTGCGCGTTACGAATCTTCTTATTCAGGAGACAACCGGAGTCCAGATCAGCATCGGCCATGAATCCAGCTTCAACAAACCTCTTACAGACCTGCAGCGGGAGGAAGATCACTGATCAGATGAGAACAATTCACTTCAGCTCCATTAATAACACAGTATTTCTGCAGCATCAGTATTTGATGAAGCTTGCAATGCAAGAATAGCATTAAATATCCTCCACAGCTACAACACATTTGGTAACACTTTCTATGAAGCCCGTATTTTTAAGGCATTATAATGAATGCATAATGCATTATAAAAACCTTAAAATTATATCTCAATGAATAATCATAACAACAATTATAATACTTTATACTTACATATTTGTGGTTATAACTTTTAAGAGTGATTAATTATAACACACAATGAACACCTTATTAAATCTATTTGATTTGTAATGGATTATATCATATCTTGACATTAAGATCTGCACAGTATCTCACTACATCTAGTGTTTCCTGAGAGGATAATGTGATCAGAGCTAGTTAATACTTTCAACCATATATATACACACACATATACACACAGACATATAGGTATATACACTACTAAAAATAGTTACTTATATTTGAATATTACATATTTTACAAACAAATCTAAATTAATATAAAATATATTTATTTTGCTGAGATTTGATGTTGTGGCAAAATTTAGCATCATGATTACGCAATGACATCATAACGTGATTGATCAACTTTTATCAACAAATCGACCTTCCTTTAGCAACTTTCTCTGAAAAGGAGTTGTCAACACAGCTGCCTGATCTCAGAGCAGATGCTGTACCTGTTTGGCGTATTCTTCAAGAGACGGGTTCACAGGCACCAGCATCACCTGACGTGGAGACAACCACAGCGGCCTGACCAAACACAACACACACAGCTCGAGAAGGCTTTCTGAGAACACACACCTTCACTCTACAAGCTGTCCACACTGCAAATGTGATGCAGGTCTGCAAAGATACGGCTGTAATGCAACTACATCTCATTACATATGCACAGAGGTTAGCCAATGGCAACAGACTTAAGACATTAACATATAGGAGTCTTAAAGACACAGCAGCAAAAGTGCTCTTAATGTAGCAGTGATTTAAGGTGAAGAGAGACGGTTGTAAAGGGTCAAATAATACATTGTTTTGAGAATATTGTATTAAATTTATTTTTTATGAATTTTGTATTTTCAATCTTCATTTTGAAAAGTAATTGTTATGTGCTTCTGCCATATTAGTTTTTGCCTTTAAATTTAGTGTCATTTTATCGTCTCATTTTTACACTGCAAAAATTATTCTTAATTAGTATTTTTGTCTTGTTTTCTTTTATAAATATCTAACCATTTTTGAAATCAAGATGAATTTACTGTACAAGTAAAATGACTTAACATATGTCTTGTTTTCTGTAAAAAAAAATTATAATTTATATATATATATATATAAATAAATAAATAGATAAAATAAATATTGTTAGGTTTTTTTCTTAAAACAAGCAAAAATATTTGCCAATGGGGACAATAATCATGTTTCACCTTTGAATCGAGATTATTTTTCTTGCTTTTCTTGTTTAAAGCAAAAACTAACAACATTTTTTTTCTTCAAAAACAAGACTTAATATCTTAAATCACTTGTCCAGTAAATGCATCTTGATTGAAGGATGTTTAGATATTTATACTAGAAAACAAGACACAAATACTCAGTAAGTCATTTTTTGCAGTGTTTTAGTGCTTATTTGGCTGCTTCTGATGACTGTTACTGACGTTTGCTTACAGCTGATAGTTCAAAATAAGTCTCATTAAATTTCATAAAACACCCCTACTATACATCCATAAATAATATGCATCTTGAACGTGCTCTAAGGAAAACATTTCATTTCTTTCCTTTCCAGAATATGTTATTAAATATGTTTAATAATGTATTTTTGATAGTGCTGTCAAATGATTAATCATATCCAAAATAAAGGTTTTTGTTTACATAATATATGTGTATGTTTATTGTTTATTATATATGCACAGTAAACATACAGTATATATTTTGGAAATATTTACATGCATATACATTTATTTATATTCTTAGATTTAATATTATATATAAATATATTTAATATATACACAACATATTTTTCATATATATATATACACACACACACACACACACATACATACGCATGTGTTTGCATTTATATATAAATAATAAATATACAGCACACACATATACTATATAAACAAACTTTTATTTTGGATGCAATTAATCGTGATTAATCGTTTGACGGCAGTAATTTTTGAATTAACGTTTACTATCAACTAACAGTTTCAATCCAATATAACACTTGATTATTTGCCCAACACCAAAAGTCTTATGACATCACCTGATCTGCAACACTCACATATTAGTTATGATACTAGTATTAATTACTAATGTTATCAAGATGTTTACACAGTTAACAATCTGAATGAGAACTGTAAAAAATATAGTATTTAGTTATTTTCTCAACTTTATTTCAATTACTGAAATCGATTTCTTAGTTTTAGTAAAGACTAATGGAATATATACAGATAATATCAGTTTTATCACCATTTCCCGGCGTAGTTCTCGGTGAGGATGGCGATCATTCTCTCCACGGAGCCCAGGATGGCGCGGTGAATGATGACCGGTCGGTCCTTGTCGTCGCCATCTCTCCTGCAGCGGGTCAGACGATTAAACTCTGAATCACAGCTGTGTGAGCTTCCACAGATCATCTGAGCTCTACTCACCCCACATACGTCAGATTGAAGCGGATGGGCAGCTGGAAGTCCAGCTGAATCGTGGCACACTGGTGATAACGGCCGATGGCGTCTTTAATCTTAATGTCAATCTACAACAAGAGATGATTATTATTCCTGCACGACAAACGCCTGCTTCAGAGGATTTATGTTTGGAGTTTAAAAAACCCAGAATAACATGGAATCAGTGTTAGTAATGTATGCAGACAAACCAAAACTTATTCAGACACCCTCAGCATTTCTCACTTTATATCACAGTTTATTTGCTATCATTTAGAAAATGGTAATAAAATATGAGAAGAGCTCAGAGTTAAACTGCGTCAGAACAAATTGATCTTGATAATGTCAGATAACTTTGATAGAAAGGTATGTAATGAATTGGGTTGAATAGCTGTCCGCTGTTAAATTTAAGAACATAATTAGATAAAACCAATTTAGCTCAACTAATTACCAAGCAATGCTTCATTTAGTTCAGTCTGTGGTGGAAAAACATCACATTAGCAATTAAAGAAAAACACTGAAGCAAAACATGATCAGATCAAAGTGTCTGAATAATGTTTGATCCCAGATTCTTATCAGTTTTACTGGTAGTCCACCGTATGAAGACACAGTTTACTTTATTTTGCTCTCCTCATTTGCATAAATGAACTATAGTGTCCTGCACCCACTAAAAAATATCAAAATCTATATCTGGTGTCTGAATCATTTTTGGTTTGACTATACAGTATATATTCATTTTAGTTTTACCAATTTTATTATGTGCTTTTGGCATTTTTATTAAAAAAAAATATATATATATATATATATATATATTTTTAGCTTTAATTTCTTTTTATTAGTTTTAGCAATGTTAGTACAAGTAGTTTTTAATTTGAAGTTTTTGATCTAATATTTATATTTTATTACCAGCTGTTCTCAAAACCCAAAAAACCCAAATGAGTGAAACTACAGCAATACCACAAAATACTGCTAATAGCATCCAATACAATGCTTTCCAAAAGCTTCTTTTCTATCATTGTTTTTTATTTTTGGAATTTTTGGAAAAGAAATGATAGAAATTAATACTTTTAGTCAGCAAGGATGCTTTAAATTGATTAAAAGTGCTGATAAAAACATGTATAATGTTACAGAAGTTTTCTATTTCAGATAAATGCTGTTCTTCTGAACTTTCTGTTCATCAAAGAAACCTGGAAAATACTACTCAGCTGTTTTCAACATAATAATAATAATAATAATACATGTTTTTTGAGCAGCAAATCAGCATATTAGAATGATTTCTGATGCTAGAAATTTAGCTTTTGAAATCACAGGAATGAATTACTTTTTAAAATATAATTCAAGTAGAAAACAGTTATTTTAAATAATAAAAATATTTCAAAATTACTTTGGATCAAATAAATGCAGGCTTGGTGAACTGAAGAGACTTCTTTAAAAAACAAGAAAAATATATATTTTTTATTTCAGCTTAATTTCAATTAACCAAAACATTTGTTGATTTATGAGGAGCACTTTCCTGACCTTGGGTCCATAGAAAGCCCCGTCTCCTGGATTAAGCTTCCACGGCTCTCCGAACTCATTCAGGCTGTTCTCGAGTTGCTACAAAATACAAACTCAGTTAATATTCCACAGAAACATCTACAACACTCCAATCTTAAAGACAGCAGGGAAAATGCTATTCTGGAACCTTCTCAGCCTGATTCCACACAGCGATGTCGCCCAGAAACGTCTCCGGACGCGTGGAGAGATGCAGCTGGAAGGAGAAGCCGAAGACATCATAGACGCAGCGCAAGAAATCCAGACAGCCCTTCATCTCCGACTCGATCTGAAACACAAGCAGCAAACAATCAGGTTCTGTCTCTGCAAAGATCTAGATCAGCTGCTGAGCTCTTTATTAAAGGCACTGTGTGTCTCTGTGGGATTGACAGCGGAGTACATCAAGCTTTTATTATTCATTTAGTGTGCTAAAATAACTAAAACTGAAATAAATAACACTATATAGAATAAAAAATAAAAAAAAAACTAATAAAAATTACAAAACCGCACAATAAAATTACTTTAAAATTTTACTAAAATTTAAATGAAAAAAAAAATATATATATTTTCTAGTATCTGAAAGACAGTGAAGCGTCGCTGCACCTGATCCATAGTGCAGAATATATGAGCGTCGTCCTGCTGGAAGCGGCGGACTCTCGTGAGGCCCGTCAGTGTTCCTGAGAGCTCGTTACGATGCAAAACACCAAAATCAGCCAATCTGAGGGGAAGTTCACGCCAGGAGCGCGGCCGATGGCCGAACATCAGACTGACAGACAGAGGAACAGGTGGACAGATGAAGGACGGACACAAGCAGATAATGCTAGGTTCAAAACATGAACATTACATCAGCATTCATATACAATCAACATACAGCGGCTAAGTATTAAACACCTCACTATTTCTATCAGTAAATATATTTCTAAAGGTGCTGTTGTCTTGAAATTATCACCAGATGTCGGCAACAACCCAAGCTATCCATACATACAAATAAAACAGAACAAATGGTGAGGTGGTGAGGTGTTCAATACTTATGTTACCCGCTGTATAATTAAAAAAATTAATACAACAATATATGTATTTTTAACTACAGTTTGTCAGTAATGTATTTTAACCATTGCTTTAAAAAAAGTACATATGATTTTCAGCTTCAGTCGGACATTATAACTTGCGATTTCTAGTACAATAATCTAAACACTGGATGATGTCAGTTTCAAAATTCGGGTTTAATTTTTTTGACATATTAGAGTCAAACGTTTTTCTAATTTTTGTCACTCCATAATTCTGAAAATGCTTAGAACGGACAGAAAACACTGTATTTTCTCTGTATTTTGGGGAGATTAAAATGTTGTATATAATCAAGCAAGTTCTATATGAACAAGTCCCTCTGTAAAACCTTCAGGATACAGACAGTGTGGTGTGTGCAAGTGCTCCTGAAGCAAAGATGTACGGCTCAGTGTAGGAGAAAAAACTCTTTTTGAGAAAACAGCCTTTAAATATATGTACTGTAATTGAAATCTATGGACACAAATAGATATAAAATAAACACATAACAGTGTCTTTTGGATGTTTTCTTTCCACTAGTCTGAAAAAAACACTATGAAAAAACTAAAATCCCCAAATCTCAAACTTGACAGATACATGAAAAAACAAACAGTGTTTTTACCTGCAGTGTCTCCCCTTAAACATAAGAAAACTTGCAATACATGCCAATCAACTGGGAAGTATGGCGAGATCTATTATTTAATATTTGAACCCTTATTACATCTAATCCAGCTCAGAGTTCTGGTTTACCAGTGTCCAGGGCAGTTCATGGGCTTCAGAGCGAAGACGTCTTGCTCCACGGGGAAGGAGAACATGTTTTCACTGTAGTGCTGCCAGTGACCAGACGTCTCCCACAGTTTACTGTTATAGATGTTCGGAGATGCCACCTCCTGGAAGCCACGTCTGCTGTACTCCTCCTGCGCGCACACACACACACACACACACACACACACACACGCACACACACACACACACACATCATGAACGGCGCTGTGGGATTCAGCGTTTGACTGTACTTTATACTGAGCTTGTTTGCTGATGTACCCTGATGAACTCCGTCAGCGTGTTGTAGATGTAAGCGCCTCGCGGCAGAAAGAAGCAGCTTCCTGGACTCAGATCATGGAAGAAGAAAAGTTCTTGATCCTGCAAATCACACCACAAGAGAGCGAGATCTTAACAAGCTCCTTCACTCATACTTGAGGAGGAAGTGACATGCATCGCCCCACGGGAGGTGAAGAGACACGTCTGATCAGACAAACTGTCTCCACAGTAAAATACATGATAATGACCTAGAGACCATACGGCACGGCTGTTATATGCAGTATAGGGGCGTTTCATGAGGTAAGAGAAGTCAAAAAGCAAAACCCATTAGCTTTGTGTAATTTAGGAGCTTTCAGCTGGACTGAACACGACGGACACCGACTGATCCTCACAGAAGCCGAGAAACTCACTCACGGTCATTAAGAGACGCATGTCACACGAGGGGAAAAAACCTTCAAGATGAACAATGTGAACGGCCCATTCTCAAATAACATTATGAAAAGCAACTGCATTTTCTGAACAAAATTCATTTTGCATTTCTTTACAAAGCTGCAGTCCATGAAACAGGGTCTGGGGAAGCCAATAAAGAGCAAATAATAGACAGATAATAATCATTAACAATCATAAACATGTCCAATTAAAATAATTATAAAATAAAACACTAACAATTCATGAAATCATAAACATAAAATTAAAATAAAGAATTTAGAATTAAAACAATAAAAACACTACTAATTAATTAAATCATAAAAATGTAAAATTACAATAAAAAATAAAACAACATTCCAAACAAAACACTAAAAGTAAAAAAAAATAACATTTTAAATAAATGAAATTGTTTAAAACATCCAAATAAAACAAACCATAAAATGACATTTTAAAATAAAACATTAATAATCAAGTCAGAAAAATGAAAGTAAAACACTTACTAAAAATGAATTAAATGAAATCTGAGAATGCCTTCCAGTAAATATTCAGCTCAGAGGGGTTCGGCGTGATGAAGAGTTTGTGAATCTGTGGCTAGATCAATAAACCAGAGGCTCTGACTCTCACGCACCTTCCCGATCTTGCGGTGGTCTCTGTTTTTGGCTTCTTCCTGGAAACGTTCCCATTCCTTCAGCCTTTTGCTGTCAGGAAAAGAAATGCCATAGATCCTCTGGAGCGTCTCCATGTCCGAGCGGCCTTCCCAGTACGTGGATGAATTCTGAACAACATCACAATAACATCACACGACAAAGCAGCTTCCCAGCAGAACTGCAGCTCTAAAGCATTTCTACTTGCATTTATGTCACAACCAAGTTGCTAGTGCTGATACAAACAGAAGTATAAGATCATATTGAAACCTGTAAGAGTGATATAAAGGTGTCTGAGTACCTTATAGATCTTGAGTGCCTTGATTTTGCCGGTGTGTCGTACATGCGGTCCGCGGCACAGATCGATCAACGGGCCGCACCTATGAGAGGAAGCGCATGAACTCATGATGGGAAGAGGCTTATAGCATCCGTACGGAGAGATCAGGCATCCCTGCGTTACCTGTAGACGGTGGTGGTGGGACTGGACACCTTCTCATTCAGGATCCGACACTTGAACTTGTTGTACTACAATAATAGAAGCAAATGTCCACAGAAAAACACAGGGAGCAGGTTGATCAGATGATAATACCATGTGATTTAGTTTGGGATCAGTCAGATTTTTAATGTTTCTTCTGCTCATCAAGGCTGCATCTATTTGATCAAAAATACAATATTGTGTGAAATATTATTGCCATTTAACATAACATTTTTCTATTTTAATATACTTTCAAATATAATGTATTTCTGTGATCTGCAGCTGTATTTTCAGCATCATTACTCCAGTCTGTCACGTGATCTTCAGAAATCATAATAATATACTGATTTATAGTCAATGTTGGAAAGCGTTGTGCTGCTTCATATTGTTTTGGGGACCTGTGATATTTTTTAGGATTCTTTGATTAATAAAAAGTTAAAAAGAACACCATTTATTTAAAAAATACATTTTGTGTTACAATATACAATGCTATTCAAAAGATTGGGGTCAGTAATGTTTTGTTTCGGAGAGATGTGTTAAATTAATAAATGTCATAGTAAAGACTTATATTGTTAGAAAAGATTTCTATTTTGAACAAATGCTGCTCTTTTTAACTTTGTATTCATCAAAGAATCAAAGCAATTATGAGTTTCAACAATAAATCAGTATATTATTATGATTTCTGAAGATCATGTGACACTGAAGACTGCAGTAATGATGCTGAAAATACAGCTGCAGATCACAGAAATAAATTCTGTTTTAAAGTATATTAAAATAGGAAACCAATATTAGAAATTAAAATAAGATTTCACAATATTACAGTTTTTTCTATATTTTTTGATTGAATAAATACAGCCTTGATGAGCAGAAGAGACATGAAAAATCTCTCTGATCCCAAACTTTTGAGCGCGGTGTATTTACCATGATAGTAAATAAATAACATCTTTATTTGCAATCTGAAATATGGTACTTTAAACAAGAACATGATTTAAATAAAAATGGTTGTAAATGTAGGGTGGTGTTTAAAAATGATTGGTTTTCTGTTTTTATTTTTCTGAATTACATTTTAATTTTTAATAATGCATTAAAATTGTAACAATAACAGGGACCTATGAAATGTGTTTCATGTTTTCCCAAATGTTGTTTTCTGTTTTTATTTAATTTTTTGGGTTGGGTTCTGTTTTAATGGCTTAATAATTTAAAATTGTAACAATAAAAGGTCCCTATAAAATGTGTTTGAATTTTCCCAAATAATTGTTTTTCCCCATTTCCATTTTTCTAGATTATTCTTTAATGGTTCAACTAACCAAAAAGCATATCGAACCAAAATATGTTTTTCTTCCATAGAAAAACTTTTAATATTAATTTTTAATAATTTATTAACATTGTAAGAATAATAGAATTAAAGGCATTTTATTTTTTACACCAATTTATTTTTTTTTATATATTTTTTCTGGATTAATTGTTTAATTAAATGTTAATAACCAAAAGGCATGTTTAATCAATAGAATTAATACAGATTTTTAAAAAATTATTCTAATTGTTTTCCAGAAATTCAAGATTCTTTGTTTTATGATTTAATACAAAATTATCAAAAATGGTGGTAAACAAATGAAAAAGTAACAAGCTTTTAATTTTTTAAATGAAAGAAAACAAAAATGGAGTGATATTTCTTAAATAATGTTTTAATAAATTATAGTATTATTCTTCTCATCATTAGTTTGAGAAGGACAGTCTCCTGTAAAACAGTAATATATTTCTGCACTAATTTCTACAATGTATTCAAACTTTTATCAGTAGTAAAGACATTAGTTCCCAATAAATGGCCCTTTTGTTCAAGCGATGAACTATTAAAGTGATTCCTCACCTTAAACATCTCCAGCAGCGTCTCCTTGCGGACCTCCAGTCTCTCGAAGGGCTGCTTGTCCTTCATGATGCTCCTGCAGATGTTCTCCAGATCTCCAAACTCGGAGCTGGACACTCCTCTGAGAACAAACAGCAGATACGCTGAGTTTAAAGCAGCTGTGATCAGATCAGATGGACGTCAGACAGCTCCACTCACTTCTGTCCGTCCAGGAACATGTCGTAGTAGAAGCCGTTCTCGATGGGCGGCCCGTAGCACAAGCATCCGCCGTAGAAGCGCTCCATAGCCTCTCCGAGGACGTGAGCGCTGGAGTGCCAGTAAACCTGAGACACAACACCATCTGCTCAAATATATTCACATACAGGAGTCACGCATGGCTGTGTGGAGACTGTAGAGTTACTGACGGCTTGTGCATCCTCGTGATCGAAGCGCAGCAGCTCCAGACTGCAGTCGGCCTCCAGCGGACGATCTAGATCCCACAGCTCTCCGTTCACACACGCGATCACACAGCTGTCTGCCAGAGCCTGACTACACACACACACAGAGAGACACACACACACACACACACAGACACACAGACACACACACACACACACACAGAGAGAGACACACACACACACACACAAACACAGAGAGACACACACACACACACACACACACACACACACACAGAGAGAGACACACACACACACACAAACACAGAGAGAGACACACACACACACACACACACAGAGAGACACACACACACACACACACACACACACACAGAGAGACACACACACACACACACACAGAGAGACACACACACACACACACACACATAGAGAGAGACACACACACACACAGAGAGACACACACACACACACACACACACACAGAGAGAGACACACACACACACACACACACAGAGAGACACACACACACACACACACACACACACACAGAGAGACACACACACACACACACACACACAGAGAGACACACACACACACACACACACACACACACACACACACACACACACACACACACACACAGAGACACACACACACACACACACACACACACACACACACACACAGAGAGACACACACACACACACACACACACACACACAGAGAGACACACACACACACACACACACACAGAGAGACACACACACACACACACACACAGAGACACACACACACATCATCAACACCATCAGAAAGTTTTAAGACACGTGTCACAGAATTAAAGTCGTCGTGACGTATTGTCAAGTATGGTGACCCATACTCGAAATTGGTGCTCTGCGTTTAACCCATCCAAGTGCACACACACACAGCAGGGAGTAGTGAACAAATGCACACACACACACACACACACACACACACACCGTGAACACACACCCGGAGCAGTGGGCAGCCATGCTGCGGCGCCCGGGGAGCAGTTGGGGGTTCGGTGCCTTGCTCAAGGGCACCTCAGTCGTGGTATTGAGGGTGGAGAGAGCGCTGGACATTCACTCCCCCCACCTACAATCCCTGCCGGCCGGGGACTCGAACCCACAACCTTTGGATTACGAGTCCGACTCTCTAACCATTAGGCCACGACTTCCCCAAAAGCTGAATAATCAATCAAAGTTTAACAAAATATGTGCAGGAACGTTCCACAAAACAGTAAGAAATTCACAAAAGTCATGGGTTCAGTTCCCAGGGAATACATCGTCTGATAATAAATGCAACACGTCAGTTTGGATAAACGCATCTGCCTAATGTAAATATGAAATTACAGAAACGCTTAAAAAAGAGTGATGGATCTATAGACCTCAAAAAATAAGAGTGATAAATGTGTATATAATGTATATGTATATATATATATAGAACTAAAACCATAAAAAAACATTTGCATTCCATTACTTACAAATAAAATAAACAATAACAGAAATAAAGAAAACAAAAAAAACTGCCAAACATAAATTGAAAAGTATGTAAAAGCAAAATGAAGTACTGAAAACACTGATAATATGTAGATTTTTGTGGGACAGGACTATCATCGTTAATAAAACCATAAAAACATTTCTGTTACTTCAAATAAAATAATTAACTAGAAAATAAAAACATACATTAAAATAACTAATTATCCTTATGAAAATGTTAATTGTTTGTCCACCTCAGAAGGTTTTTATTTATTAAAAATATTAAAATTAGAAAAGAAATATTCAACAAAAAAAGAAATGTATTTTATTTCAGCAAGCTGCCAAGCAGTTTAACTCGACGTAAGGAAAAGTACATAGACTACATAGACATAAAAACAAAGCTAAAACTAATAAAAATGCTACAAATGAACAACAAACTTAATACAAACACAAACATGTGTCCCTGCAGCACAAAATCAGTCATGAGTAACACAGGTATATCTGTAGCAATAGCCAACAATACATTGTATGGATCAAAATTATACATTTCTCTTTTATGACAAAAATCATTAGGATATTAAGATCATGTTCCATGAAGATATTTAGTGAATTTCCTACCATAAATATATAAAAACTTCATTTTTGATTAGTAATATGCATTGCTAAGAACTTCATTTGAACAACTTTAAAGGAGATTTTCTCAATATTTAGATTTTTTTGCTCCCTCAGATTCCAGATTTTCAATAGTTGTATCTCAGACAAATATTGTCCTATCATAACAAACCATACATCAATGGAGAGATTATTTATTCAGCTTTCAGATGATGTATAATGCTCAATTTTTAAAAATTGACCAGGGTCATATATAAAAAAATATGGAAAATATTATTTGGAAAATATAAATGGAAAAATAACAATTAATTTTAAATATTGAGTAGAAAAACACAGTAATATCTGACGCTGAATAACAGTGAATTGGAGCAGTTTGTGCTGGACTGCTGGAGAGCGAGAGCAGAGCATCATGGTGTGTCAGGTTTGAGAGAGGAGCAGATGCAGGTGGAATGGTGTTTTAGCTCTCACCTGATGGAGCAGGCCAGCTGATACGGGCTACTGACCCAGGCTGTGGCCCTCAGCATCTGACCATCGGGCAGCTGGACACTGATGGAGTGACCGCCAGCCGCCCGCTCCGCCAGAAGAGCATCGCTCTCCTTCTTCAGCCGCTCATAGAGCTGCAGACGCTCAGAGACGAACACCGGCCCCGGGTCCAGCTGCTCCGGTCAATGAGAGAGAGAGAGAGAGAGAGAGAGAGAGAGGGAGGGAGAGAGAGAGAGGGAGGGAGGGAGAGAGAGAGAGGGAGGGAGGGAGAGAAAGAGAGAAAGAGAGAGAGAGAGAGAGAGAGAGAGAGAGAGAGAGAGAGAGAGAGAGAGAGAGAGAGAGAGAGGAGGGAGGGAGGGAGGGAGGGAGGGGGGAGAGAGAGAGAGAGAGAGGGAGGGAGAGGGAGGGAGAGAGAGGGAGGGAGAGAGAGGGAGAGGGAGGGAGAGGTCAGTGGTCAGTATATGGTCTAACATGAGCTCTGAGAGCAGCTGAGCTGTTAAACATCACATGAATGACACTGATGCAACGACACAGCAATCACACTGACCTCATTAGTGTGTGTGTGTGTGTGTGTGTGTGAGAGAGAGAGAGAGAGAGAGAGAGAGAGAGTGTGTGTGCGTTACCTGTGTCTGTGTGTGTCTCTGTGTGTGTGTGTGTGTGTGTGTGTGTGTGTGTGTGAGAGAGAGAGAGAGAGAGAGAGAGAGAGAGAGAGAGAGAGAGAGTGTGTGTGTGTTACCTGTGTCTGTGTGTGTCTCTGTGTGTGTGTGTGTGTGTGTGTGTGTGTGTGTGTGTGTGTGTTAATGCACCTCTGCCTTCACCTTCTCCTTCTTCTTGTTTTTCTCTTGAGCATCTGAAGCACTGGATCGAGACGGAGCAGCATTCTGCTGAAACACACAAAACAAACCAAAAACACATTCAAACATTATACTTGGGTATTAATGAGCTTATTTCTGGGTTTCTAGTTTTGCAGAATGACACGAATATAAGCTTCCACTTTTACATTAATGCATTTAACAATGCTTTCATCCAAAGCAACTTACAAAACAGGAACCAAGCAAACTAATTTGTTATTTTTGGATTGGATTTGTTGTTGTTGCTTTTTAAAAAAATATTATTTTTAATTGCAGTTGGTTTTTATTATTCTTGCTTTTAAAGATAAAGATTTAAGATGATAGACAGACGATAGACAGATGCACCTTTGCATGTTTTTTCTCCTTTTGTTCTTCAGGTTTGTTCGTCCTCTGGATCTGATTCTGGTTCTGGATCTGGTTCTGGGTCTGATTCTGGATCTGGTTCTGGATCTGGTTCTGGTTGTGCTCAGGTTTGTTCGTCCTCTGCTCCAGCAGCTGCTGTTCCTCTCGGAGGCTCCGGTGGAGGTGCAGAGCGCGGTACCGGAGCTTCTCGTTCTCCGCTCGCAGCGCGTCCAGGCTCGGGTCGCCGGTCAGTCCGTCCTGCAGGCGGTGGATCTCACGACTCAGCGCCTCGATCTGCTCCTCCTGAGCGGACAAACGAGCGGCCATGCTCTCCGCCATCTCCAGCCTCACCGCAGACCGGATCCGCACCGAGAACACCGGATATAACCGCTAATAACAGCCGGTGATTCCAGCAGAGAGCGCTCGGTGGCTCAGACTCATGCATTACACGATCTGTTTCTGTTCTATAATGCTGCTGTTTTTATTTTATTTTACCTGTTTGCTAATTCTATTTAATTTGGCTATTTATTGCATTGTTTTCTTGATTGTGAAGCACTTTGGTACAACATTTGTGCTTTATAAAAACTTAAAATTCACTTTTTTTGTCTGATTGGAGACACTTGAGAAGCATAAAACAATTGCTATCTGAAACACAACCGGAACCCCCCCAGCTAAATATACCAAATATTATTTATTATTTAAATCCTATTTTCTTTAAATATTGTCAAAAATCCAAAGGCTGATACAAATACAGAACAATTATCCACATAAAAAAGCATTTTAAAAAAGCAAAGTAATTAATTAAATTGTCTATTGTTATCAATTGTGACCGGTGCTGAATAAAGTAACAGAACAACAATTTACACCTAAATAGACTTTAATAGTCATTTATTTTAAAACACAGTAAAGAGTTGAAAGTTAAAGCATTGCGTAAACAACCAATCAGAGGCGACGCCCCGCCCATTTTGACAGTCTAGCGCATAGACATAAAGATCTCTAGCGTCCACGCGCTCCGCTCTATGATGCGCAGCTGTCACGTGACGCTATTAATAACCATAGCGTGACACACGAGATCAGAAACACGCTCCAGAGTCATTTATAGCCGTTTCTCTCCTGTGATCAAAATAATAAACACTGACAATAATGACAACAAAAGTGAAATGTTTATTTATAAACTGCAGTAATTGAATTTATTGTGTGTGTACGTGTTTGCATTAATCGATATTAGGCTCAGTTGCAGTACTCGATCTGGCCGGCAGGTGTCAGTGACGTGCGCGCTCTCGATTCCTGTGCGTGACAGCGGCGATGACGTCAGCGCGCGGAAGTAAACAGACTGCTGCGCTTCAAATTAAACACGTTTATGAAATGTTTACGATCATCTGACCGTATATTAAATAATGCGTGGTTATCATTCATAAAGTCAACGGTCCGCGGTTGAATGACTGTGATCAGGGCAGAAGAAAGCGCTGTGAATGTGATTGATTATCGATTATTGATTGGGAATGGCTGCTCCTCCGAAGCTCAAAGACTTTATTCTGACTGAGAAACTGGGAAGCGGCTCATATGCGACAGTTTATAAAGCTTTCAGAAAGGCGAGTGATGATCGATCTCTGATTATTGATAGTCTGTTATTAGCAGAAGAATAGATGAGCTGCTTCAGTTATTAGTGTGGTATGATTGTTTGATTGATCACTGGCATGCTCTGATTGGTCAGACTGACAACAGGGAGGCGGTGGCTGTGAAGGTGGTCAGTAAGAAGAGCCTGAATCCAGCCTCGATGGAGAACCTGCTGACAGAGATCGAGATCCTCAGAACAGTCCGGCATCCTCACATAGTGCAGCTCAAACACTTCGAGGTACAAGACCCAGCCTTCCCTCACCCTGCAGCAGAACACTTCCTCTGGTATCTGCTGTTACTCACAACATACATATCATCATACTGTCCCTAATGTAACACATTACTGTAACTGTTAGGTATCTGCTGTTACTCACAACGTACATATCATCATACTGTCCCTAATGTAACACGTTACTGTAACTGTTAGATATCTGCTGTTACTTACAACGTACATATCACCATACTGTCCCTAATGTAACACGTTACTGTAACTGTTAGGTATCTGCTGTTACTCACAACGTACATATCATCATACTGTCCCTAATGTAACATTACTGTAACTGTTAGATATCTGCTGTTACTTACAACGTACATATCATCATACTGTCCCTAATGTAACACGTTACTGTAACTGTTAGATATCTGCTGTTACTTACAACGTACATATCACCATACTGTCCCTAATGTAACATTACTGTAACTGTTAGATATCTGCTGTTACTCACAACGTACATATCATCATGCTGTCCCTAATGTAACATTACTGTAACTGTTAGGTATCTGCTGTTACTCACAACGTACATATCATCATGCTGTCCCTAATGTAACACATTACTGTAACTGTCAGATATCTGCTGTTACTCACAACATACATATCATCATACTGTCCCTAATGTAACATTACTGTAACTGTTAGATATCTGCTGTTACTCACAACATACATATCATCATGCTGTCCCTAATGTAACACATTACTGTAACTGTTAGGTATCTGCTGTTACTCACAACGTACATATCATCATGCTGTCCCTAATGTAACACGTTACTGTAACTGTTAGATATCTGCTGTTACTCACAACATACATATTACCATACTGTCCCTAATGTAACACATTACTGTAACTGTTAGATATCTGCTGTTACTCACAACGTACATATTACCATACTGTCCCTAATGTAACACATTACTGTAACTGTTAGATATCTGCTGTTACTCACAACGTACATATCATCATACTGTCCCTAATGTAACACATTACTGTAACTGTTAGATATCTGCTGTTACTCACAACGTACATATCATCATACTGTCCCTAATGTAACACATTACTGTAACTGTTAGATATCTGCTGTTACTCACAACATACATATTACCATACTGTCCCTAATGTAACATTACTGTAACTGTTAGATATCTGCTGTTACTCACAACATACATATTACCATACTGTCCCTAATGTAACACATTACTGTAACTGTTAGATATCTGCTGTTACTCACAACGTACATATCATCATACTGTCCCTAATGTAACACATTGCTGTAACTGTTAGATATCTGCTGTTACTCACAACGTACATATCATCATACTGTCCCTAATGTAACACATTGCTGTAACTGTTAGATATCTGCTGTTACTCACAACATACATATCATCATGCTGTCCCTAATGTAACATTACTGTAACTGTTAGATATCTGCTGTTACTCACAACATACATATTACCATACTGTCCCTAATGTAACACATTACTGTAACTGTTAGATATCTGCTGTTACTCACAACATACATATCATCATACTGTCCCTAATGTAACACATTACTGTAACTGTTAGATATCTGCTGTTACTCACAACATACATATCATCATGCTGTCCCTAATGTAACACATTACTGTAACTGTTAGATATCTGCTGTTACTCACAACGTACATATTACCATACTGTCCCTAATGTAACACATTACTGTAACTGTTAGATATCTGCTGTTACTCACAACGTACATATCATCATACTGTCCCTAATGTAACATTACTGTAACTGTTAGATATCTGCTGTTACTCACAACATACATATAATCATACTGTCCCTAATGTAACACATTACTGTAACTGTTAGATATTTGCTGTTACTCACAACATACATATAATCATACTGTCCCTAATGTAACACGTTACTGTAACTGTTAGAGATAGTCTGGTGTCAAAACCAGGCACAAGACAAGGACTGAAATCAAAGAGTTTCTTTTAATAATCTAATAACTGAGAAGAGCACAACCAAACAAATCCAAAGTAATAGCAGACAAAGAAACAGGAGATCACAGGCTTTACATACTGAACGAACTCAGGGACCCACAACTAATTCATCAAAACCAAGGAAACAAACGAGACATAGAGACTAAACTATCATACATGTAACAGTAACACATTAATGCTTACATATTTACACAGTGTCATTAATGTTAATGTAATATAGTCATTGAAACATTTTTACGCAATTAATTGCATCCAAAATAAGAAATTTTGTTTACATAATGTGTGCTGTGTATATTTATTATGTATATAAATCCACACACATACAGTATATATTTAGAAAATATATACAATAATATATTTATATTCATATAGTTTATATTATATATACATATTTAATATATAAACGTTTTTATGTATATGCATGCATGTGTGTATTTATATATAGATAATAAAAATTCTCAGTACACACACATATATTATGTAAACAAAAGCTTTTATTTTGGATGAGATTAGTCGTTTGACTGCACTACTCAATAATGTAAAATACTACATTAACTGTTCTATTTAAAATGATATTTTGACCATTTAGTTGAATAATTGAATAACCAACGACAGACAAAGCTGTAAAAACTGTCACTCCACAAATCCAAAAACACAGATGTGTCCGAAGATCCGAATAGACACAAAAACTTTGATAAATCAACATAATACATGATGTCATGGGTCACTATTTTCCAGTGACACACAATTAGATCAATTAACCTCAAAACTGTTTTGACTGAATAAATCTTTCAGATGTACTTATTCAGATGAATGACAAAACTGGACCCAGTGTAGCCATTCACCAAAACTGCTGATATGAGCTTTTGTGCCAGCAACTGAAAAAATGAAGGAGGGTGGCTCATCTTACCCCCTGTTACCCTGTTACCTCTTAATGCCAAATCCTCATTCCTCTGTCTGTCTGTCAGTGGGACAGCGAGAACATCTATCTGATTCTGGAGTGGTGTTCAGGAGGAGATTTGTCCCGATTTATACGCAGTCGCCGGATTCTTCCAGAGAGAGTCGCCCGTCGCTGCTTACAGCAGATCGGTACACACACACACAGACACAGACACACAGACACACACAGACAGACACACACACACACACACACACACGCACAGACACAGACACAGACACAGACACACAGACACACAGACACAGACACAGACACACACACACACACACACACACACGCACACACGCACGCACATGCACGCACGCACGCACACACACACACACACACACACAGGCACACACACAGACACACACACACACACACACACACACACAGACACAGACACACACAGACGCACACACACACACACACACACGCACACACGCACGCACATGCACGCACGCACGCACGCACGCACGCACACACACACACGCACACACACAGGCACACACACAGACACACACACACACACACACACAGACACACGCACGCACGCACGCACGCACACACACACACACACAGGCACACACACACACACGCGCACACACACGCACACACAAACACACACAGGCGCACACACAGACACACACAAACACACACAGACGCACACACACACACACACACACAGGATCTATATTGATAAAATGACTGATACAGACTGATTCAGATAAGAAGACATGATGTGTCTCGTGTGTGTGTGTGTGTGTGTGTGTGTGTGTGTTTAGCATGCGCTCTTCAGTTTCTCCATGAGAAGAACATCTCTCATCTGGACCTCAAACCACAGAACATTCTGCTGAGTGGAAACGTGCTGAAGCTCGCAGGTGAACCTTCATGACCGTTATGAGCTTGCTGTCAGCAGCACTGTTATTACACCTGAAGAAAAGACAGTAGAAATCAGGTCTAATGCACTGTTAATATGAAGCAGGGATTGATTTCTAGAGGCTCACAGGGTGTTCTGGTCACATGTCTGATGCAATTTTGACTCCTCATCATCTCATAATAACATGAATATCCGGCTGTGTGTGTAGATTTTGGCTTTGCGCAGTACATGAGCCCCTGGGACGAGCAGCAGGCTCTGAGAGGCTCTCCGCTCTACATGGCTCCTGAGATGGTGTGCAGACGCCATTATGATGCTCGTGTGGATCTGTGGTCCGTCGGGGTCATTCTATACGGTGAGACACAAACATCAAATTTAATAATTGATAAGAAATATTAATAAGATTTAAAGGAATAATTCGGTTATTTCATCCCTTGCTTACCCTAATGTTGTCCCGAACCTGTATGACTTTCTTCCTTCTGTCAAACACAACGATTTTTGTGCTCATAATGAAAGTAAGCGTTGTTTGCATTCTTCAATATATCTTCATTTCAAATGTATTACAGGTTTCTGCAAAAAATATTGTGCAGCACAACTGTGTTCAACATTGATAATAATCAGAAATGGCTCTGGAGCACAAAACCAGTCATATGGGTCAATTTTTAGAAATTTGTATTATTTGCTTAATAAATAATCTTTCCATTGATGTATGGTTTGTTATGACAGGACAATATTTGTCTGACATACAACTATTTGAAAATCTGGAATCTGAGGGAGCAAAAAAATCTAAATATTGAGAAAATCTCCTTTAAAGTTGTTCAAATGAAGTTCTTAGCAATGCATATTACTAATCAAAAATGAAGTTTTGATATATTTACGGTAGGAAACTTACAAAATATCTTCATGGAACATGATCTTAATATCCTAATGATTTTTGTCATAAAAGAGAAATGTATAATTTTGATCCATACAATGTATTGTTGGTTATTGCTACAAATATACCTGTGCTACTGATGACTGCTGTTGTGCTGCAGGGTCCTATATATTATTATGATTTCTGAAGATCATGTGACACTGAAGACTGGAGTAATGATGCTGGAAATACACCTTTGATCACAGAAATAAATGACAGTTATTCACATAGAAAACAGATATTTTAAGTCGTAATAATATTTAATTATTTTTTATGGATTTTTGATCTAATAATTGCAGCCTTGTTGAACAGAAGATACTTCTTTCAAAAACATTAATAAATGTTATTATTCCACATTTTTGACCAACTGTATGTGTGTTTTTTGAGAGCAGAAGCTTTATTTGGACGAGCTCCGTTCGCCTCTCGCTCATTCACTGAACTAGAAGAGAAGATCCGCAGTGAGAAACCCATCGAGGTGAGAGTCAACATCTGACTCACATAAACAAAGGAGTTTCCTTAGCATAATCAATGGTATTTACATTCAAAATAATGTTACAAAAATCTAATTTTGGTTAAAGGAATAGTTTACTTGAAAATAAAAAAATGCTAAAAATGTGCTCTCCCTCATCTGAGATGTAGATGAGTTTGTTTCTTCATCAGGTTTGGAGAAATGTGTCTCTGCATCAGTGTCTCAGCAATGGATGCTCTGCAGTGAATGGGTGCCGTCAGAATGAGAGTCCAAACAGCTGCAGAGCACCCATTGCTGAGACACTGATGCAGAGACACATTTCTCCCACACTAATGAGTGGCCGGGCACTAGATGGTGCGGCTGTACCAGTCATTGCTGTGATCTGCTCTCTGTGTGTTTAGCTGCCGTCTGGAGCTCGAGTTTCTCGTGACTGTCGAGATCTGCTGCTGCGGCTGCTGGAGCGAGTCCCCGACCGCCGCATCACGTTTGACGAGTTTTTCCTGCATCCCTTCGTGGATCTGGAGCACATGCCCAGCTCTGAGAGCCTCGGGAAGGCTGTGAGTGCCACAGAGTCAGCGCAGATGAACTCACACTAACACTCTCACATGTTTATTTTAGTCCTGAAGAGGCAAAGCCGCCGCTGCTCGTCTCGTGTCAGACCACACTTCAGCAAATGTGTCTCGCAGATGCTGCTCTACAAACACTGGTTCAGTGCAGTTATATCACACGAGTCTGTTGGTTTGTTTAGAGCTGCTTGCTGCCACTGATTTCCTCTTTCAATTAGATTCTTATTCATAGGCTCTTGATTCAATTCAGATGTATTTATTTATTATTTTGCATCATATCATCATCAAAGGCTATACTTGTGGCAAACTCAAGAATTTTTTTAACAAAATTAAAAAAATAATAATAATAATTTTTATTTTTGAGTAAAAACGTTTCCTAGTATTTTATATAGCAAAACATTTTATATATAATATGGATTCTGTTCAGACTATAAGTAGGCCTTTTATAGTTATTATTCTAATTAGCCATACTCATTTAGAGAAATGTCTAGTCATCTGCATTGCAGTTTTTTTGAGTGAAACTGTTGTCAAATCCACTTAAAAAGGCATTGCTTTTGGAATCTTAAGAATCAAATGTTGCAGTTCAAATCACAATTAATCAAAAATGAGTTTGAGACTTTATTTCTCTGTTGATTTAGTTTGTTAGCATGCACTTTTCTCTAAATGCATGTGTAATTATGACAAACGTCAGATAAACTCGTTTTTCAATACAAACATCTAAAATGTCTAAACTCTAGATGCCTTTACATTAGAAGCAAAATGACTGAAGATATTACATGTTGTTTTCTGAAAGATTTTTTAAAGATTTTGTTAGTTTTGGCTTAGAACAAGAAAAATATCTGACAATGACTTAAGAAAAATCATCTTAACTCAAAAGGAAAACAAGATTTTTCTTGCCCCTTTTTTCTCATTTTAAGAAAAACTAAATTCAACTAAATATTTTTTGTCTTGTTTTTCAAAACAAATATCAAATTTCTTAAGTCAATTTACATTTACTTGGAGCATAATTATTCAAGATATTAAATCTTGGTTTCTGAAAAATGAAACAAAATAAAGTTAGTTTCTGCTTAAAACCAGAGAAACATCTGTCCGTGAGATCAGAAAAAATAAAATAAATTTAAAGGGAAAATAAAGGGACTTCACTGACACGTTTGCTCTTGTTTTAAGTGTAAACTAACTTCATTTTGTTTCATTTTTTCAGAAACAAAACATATGTTAAGTAATTTTGCTTCTCAAATAAATGTATTTTGATTTAAGTATGTTTAGGTGTTTTTACTGGAAAGCAAGACAGAAATACTGAGGAAGAAAGTTATGTTTTGTGGTGTGTGACCTGTATTTGTCCTCTAGAAAGCGCTGGTGTTGCAGGCGGTGCAGAAGGACCAGGATGGAGAGCGATCGGCTGCGTTATCTCTCTACTGTTGTGCACTCGAACACTTGGTTCCTGCCATTCACTGTAAGACACCAGCTTCTCCGTCTCTCTGTTACTCCAGTCTCAATTCACTCTCATCATCTCTGCCTCTGCTTTCAGATGAGACAGACAGACAGAGGAAGGAAGCACTGAGACAGAAGGTAAAGAAATCATGTCGTTCCAAACCCCTGGGAACTGGGGCTCAAAATAATAAAGAAGCAAAGTTAGTTCATAACAATAATCTAATTACTAAGAACAGTAGATGTGACAGATTTGTTTTCTCTCAGGTGAATCAGTATGTGTCTCGTGCCGAGGAGCTCAAAGCGCTGGTCCGGTCAGACAACAAGATCAGTTTTGAGGAGGCAAAATCAACCAGGAACATATTAATAGGTAAGCAGTGCTGCATTATTAATATTTAATATCTCAGTGCAGTTCTGACGTTCAGATCTTCGGTCGTTCACAGAAATGTCTAGAGATCGGCCGCGTTTGCTGACGGCGCTGGAAGTGGCGTCCACTGCTGTTGCCCGGGTAACTGTTGCGATGGCTCATTTGCATGTGTGTCATGTGAGCTGCAGTGTTGCATGATGGGTAATAGAGTTGTGATGTGTGCAGGAGGAGAGCGGCGCCGAGGACTACGATACGCTCGATCTGTACCAGCAGAGTCTGGGCGAGCTGCTACTGGCGCTGGCGGGTAAATCCTCATAAAAACTCACAGTGCAGAAGTTTCACTTGACTCATTTTATAAAACACAGATGTCTTACCATCCAGAACACCCTAGCAACCACCTAGAAGGGAAGGGGAGTGGTGTGTGGCCAAGTATGGTGACCCATACTCAGAATTTGTGCTCTGCATTTAACCCATCCAAGTGTACACTCAGTAGTGAACACACACCCGGAGCAGTGGGCAGCCAATGCTGCGGCGCCCGGGGAGCAGTTGGGGGTTCGGTGCCTTGCTCAAGGGTCTCACCTCAGTCGTGGTGTTGAGGGTGGAGAGAGTGTTGGCTATTCACTTCCCCACCTACAATCCCTGCCGGACCTGAGACTCGAACCCACAACCTTCAGGTTACAAGTCCAACTCTCTATCCATTAGGCCATGACTGCTCCTCGAAAAAAGCCAGAACATCAGAGCAACCACTGAGCAACAGCCTAGCAACCATCAGAACACCCTGGCAACTGCTTAGCAACGGGTGTAAACATTCAGAACACCCTAAGACCCACCTAGCAACAGCCTAGCAACCATCTTGAACACCCTTGCCACCACCTATAAACAACCCAGAATACGATAGCAACCTCCAAGCAACAGCGTAGCAACCATCAGAATACCCTTGGATTTGCTAAGCAATGGGTGTAAACTCTCAGAACACCCTAAAAACACCTAGTAACAGCACACAATACCATAGCAACCACCGAGCACCAGCCTAGCAACCATCAGAACACCCTAGCAACTGCTTAGGAACAGGTGTAAACACTCAAAACACCCAAGCAACCACCTAGCAACAGCTTAGCAAAAATTCAGAACACCCTAGAAACGACCTAATAACAACCCAAAATACCATAGTAACCATCAAAGCAACAGCCTAGCAACCATCAGCGCACCCTAGACACCACCTTGTAACAACCCAGAAAGCCATAGTAACCACCAAGCAACAGCCTAGCAAACATCAGAACACCCTAGCAACTGCTTAGGAACAGGTGTAAACACTCAGAGCACCCAAGCAACCACCTAGCAACAGCTTAGCAACTATCCAGAACACCATAGCAACCACCTAGTAACAACCCAGAATACCATAGTAACCCTGGTGAGTGAGTTTTGAACAAATGTAAGATGTGGCTCTTCATAATGTGATCAGCGGAGGCCGTCAGGCGTCCAGATGTAGGGGTGAGCGGTTGCCAGGTCAGCGTGTGTGGTACGATCATCTGGATCTCATTGAGAGCAGCTCTTTATTAAATACTGTTAGTCTCAAACTCCTCGAGAGCTCTTTGCGCACCGCTGTTGATCTGTTATGACGCTAGTGCAATCAAAACAGCCGCTGGCTGCCTGATAATGAGACTGCTGGTGAAACATTCCTCCATTACTCGCTTTACTGTTGCTCGTTAGTGAGTTAAGTGTACGGGTTTGTTTAGATCACTAGGATTTACTAATAACAAAACCAAAACAAATAGAAAAAAAATCCCACAGACTGAAGAAAAGACTCTTTCATTGGCCTAGCAACCGCATAGCAACATGCTAAAACCCTCAGAAAACCATAGAAATTAGCTGAAACCCTCAGAAAACCAAACCTGATGTGTGTGTGTGTGTATGTGTGTGCATGTGTGTGTGAGAGTGATGATCTGATGTGTGTGTGTGTGCATGTGTGTGTGTGAGTGATGATCTGATGTGTGTGTGTGTGCATGTGTGTGTGTGTGCGATGATCTGATGTGTGTGTGTGTGCATGTGTGTGTGTGTGCGATGATCTGATGTGTGTGTGTGTGTGTGTGTGTGTGCATGTGAGTGTGTGTGCGCATGTGTGTGTGTGTGCGATGATCTGATGTGTGTGTGTGTGTGTGTGTGTGCATGTGTGTGTGAGAGTGATGATCTGATGTGTGTGTGTGTGCATGTGTGTGTGTGTGCGATGATCTGATGTGTGTGTGAGTGTGTGTGCGCATGTGTGTGTGTGTGTGCGATGATCTGATGTGTGTGTGTGTGTGTGTGCATGTGTGTGTGAGAGTGATGATCTGATGTGTGTGTGTGTGCATGTGTGTGTGTGCATGTGTGTGTGTGTGTGTGTGTGCGATGATCTGATGTGTGTGTGTGTGTGTGTGTGCATGTGTGTGTGTGAGTGATGATCTGATGTGTGTGTGTGTGTGTGTGTGCATGTGTGTGTGTGTGTGTGTGTGTGATGATCTGATGTGTGTGTGATGATCTGATGTGTGTGTGTGTGTGTGTCTCCTGCAGCTGAATCTCAGGGCCGGCGCAGGGAGCTGCTCCACAGCGAGGTGAGACTAACATCATCTGACTGTTTATTCTGTTTATGAGCTCAGCCACTGTCACATGACTCACACGCATCTGACGCATTCAGCAAAATCTAAATAGGAAACTAAAATCAAATTTGAAATGTTAAATAAAAACCCTAATAGTCTATCATTGATACTAAAATTATACTGACCTCCTGAAGATGGGCTGGACGTTCTGTTCCTTCAGTGAAGGAGGTGGAGACAAACTCAGCTCAATGAAGAACCTGTTGTTTTAATGATCTCACCGCTGTGATATTCAGTTAAACGTTGTGTTCCTCAGCTAAAGAAACACCTCCATGCTCCGAGAGAAAACAGACTTTCACAAACCCTGCTCCTCGCTCGCTTAAACCATTGATTACGGTCTGCTAGATCTAGTGGGGTCATGTGAATCTCACAACCATCTATTACCTGACCACAAATACCATGTTCGGAGTTATGAGTTGAATATGATATAAAAGGAATATATCAGTTCATTTATGCCCTGATTTTCTCTCGCAGATTAAAAGTCTGATGAGTCGAGCTGAATACCTCAAAGAGCTGATCAAGGTAACCGCTGTCGTGTCTCTCGCTCTGCTCGTTTACTGAAGCATCATCTAAAGCGTGTGTTTGCAGATGCGGGAAACTCAGACGGATGAATCGCTGAAGAAAGACGCCGCTGCTGAATCTGTGAGATCCTGTAAGTACAGATCATATTCATATAGAGAATAACATGTCCTTCCCTAGCTTCATGTTTCATAATAAACCTTCATAAACCTTTGCTAGGGAGAACAACTGCTCATCTAAACCATTTCACGTGTTCCTTAAAGTTACAATTACAATACATAATAATAAATACATAAATGTGAATAAAATAAATATTAAATATACTAAATAAATATTTTTTCCATTTGTAAATGAAATACCAAACCAAATAAATTAATAAAATAATAAATAAATGTAAAAATAATAGTAAAAAAACATTTAAATAAAATAAATACATTTAATAATTAAATAAATTTAGAACACATCTATCTTTGATTTCGAATCACTTTGTATTTTGTTGTGTATAAACCTGTTCATCCGTACAGATACGGTCCCTGATCTCTCTCTCTCTCTCTCTCTCTCAGCCTGTTGTTTACAGTGAGCTGCGGGTTCTCGCCATGGCAACGGATGCCGCGTGTCACATGACCGGAGGATTCACAGCATCTGATTGGCTCCTGGCAGACGGTCAAACGCAGTCACTCTCACTGAACTGTCTGATCTGGTTTGTGTTCGTCTGGACCAGATCTGAAATCTCTGTGCTGAGAAACAGACCTTCACACCTGAAGGAAAAGATTTAAACCTTAAAGGATTTAAACGCACTCTTCACTTTCTCTCACACACACACACACACACACACACACACACACACACACACACACACACTACAAAGGGAGTGTTTAGCGTCAGCAGAATACTGTGTTAGATAAGCTGTGATTGCTGATGATCGTGGGGTTATTTATTCAGTCTGATTTGAATGAAAGCATCATCTGTATCTCTCTCTCTCTCTGAGTGAATATTTTCTTGCGTTATGAATTTCTGTTGGCCCTAAATTGTCATTTCCTCTCTGCATTCCTCCAGTAATATAATTCCTCCCCTGCGTTCCTCTTTCCTCTCTGGAATAAATCAGCCTGCAGAAACCATCATCATATTCACTCGCAGCACAACAACCAAACATCAGTAACTCTTTACTGCACACGAACTAACAATGAACAACACTTCTGAAGAATTCATAAAGCTTTGTTCATTTCACCATTCACTAATGCATCTTTCAGATCAAAAGTTGTATCTGTTAATATTATTTAATAGTCTTGAACTGACCGTTGTATTTTTATTAACTGACATTAAGAAACATTAACATGCATTAACTGTTCACTAATATTAACTAAAACTTTTAACAGATTTGACTCAAATAACTTCTACTGTATCTTCTGATCAGTGCAGAAAAGTGAGGCTCTTCCTCTGGATTGTTGTCTTGTTTTTCAGTGCAAATGTTTAAAAAATGAATTGATTTTATGATTAAAACAAGAACAAGATCTGTCATTGGGGTCAGAAAAATCAACTTAATTCAAAAGGACAACAAGCTCTTATTTAGCATTGACAGATATTTGTTCTTATTTTAATCAAACTCACTAATCATAAACAAGACTACATGCTTTCATGTTGCATCTCCAGTAAATGTATCTTGATTTAAGGATGTTTAGACAGTTGTACTGGAAAACAAGACAAATATTCTGAGTAAGATATTAATGTTTTGCAGTGCATGCAATATTTAATGCCATGACTTTATGAATTTCAGACTTTCTGCTCTGATTTAAGAGATTTTAAGTCCTTAATTAAAAAATTTTAAGACCTGCAGAACTGCATGCTATTTATTCAAACTACTTACCTTCAGCAAGTATGACATTAACAAGAAAAAGCCAAAACCTGGACATTTTAGACAGTTTAGAAACCCTGGAAATATGGTCACCCAACAAAACATTTCAGGACAAATATCTAAACATCCTTAAATCAAGACAGAATCACGTAGGAAGTAAAATAACAAGTCTTATATATATATAAAAAAAAGGCTTACAACAAGAAAAATGTCTTCCAATGGGGTCAGAAAAATCATCTTGGGTCACACTTTAGTTTAAGGAACCAGTTTTACTCTTAAGTAACTATTAACTATGACTTTTGCCTCAAACTCCTAATTTGCAGCTTATTAATAGTTAATAAGGTAGTTAAGTTTATAGGTGTGGGGTTTAAGGATTGTGGGATCTAAAATAAGCCCATGCAGAATAATAAATTAATTTGCCCTTTATAAGTACTAATAAACAGCCAACATGCTTGTAATATGCATTCTAATAAACAACTAGTTAATAGTGAGAATTGCTGCTTAAAATAAACAGTTTTCCCTTGAATTTATTTTTCTGAGCCCATTTTCAGATTTTTTTTTTTTTACAAGATTTAATTTAGATTCTCAAGTAAATGCATCTTGATTTAAAATATTGAGATATTTGTCCTGCAAAAACAGACTGAAGAGGAGCGTTGTTTTTTGCAGTGTAGTGATGATTTACGTAACAAACGGCAGTAATTAAAGGCTTCTTCAACGGAAAGGTCAGCCTGCGGTTTAATCAGATCTCATGAGCTGGAGTTTCATTCGAGAGGACAGGTACGGATCGCAGCTCTCAAACACACAACGGCCCTCTGTGTTCTGCCTGCTCTGTCTCAGAGAAGCCTTGGCAGCTCTACATCAGATGAACTGAGGACCGATTGTGAGAGTGAGGAGAGACATTAATCCTTCAGAGACTCTCACACACACACACACACACAGAGAAAGATACAGACACACACATGCACATAGAGAGAGATACAGACACACACTCTCTCTCACACACACACACTCAGAGAAAGATACAGACACACACACACACACACATAGAGACAGATACAGACACACACTCTCACACACACACACACACACACACACATAGAGAGAGATACAGACACACACTCTCTCTCACACACACACACTCAGAGAAAGATACAGACACACACACACACACACACACACACACACACATAGAGACAGATACAGACACACACTCTCACACACACACACACACACACTCAGAGAAAGATACAGACACACACACGCACATAGAGAGAGATACAGACACACACTCTCTCTCACACTCACACACACACACACACACACAGATACACGCTCACAGAGCGATACACACACTCACTCACTCACACACACACACACACACACACACACACACACACAGATACACACTCACACACACAGAGATACACACTCACTCACACACACACCCACACACAGAAAGATACACACTCACACACAGAGATACACACACACACACAGAGATACACACTCACACTCACACAGATTTACAGAGACACACACACAGAGACACTCACACACACACACAGAGATATATACACACACAAGCTCTCCTTACATTGACGTGCACGTTGTGAATGGGACACAATGCCGTCTCTACAATGGCTGGTGTGGGGGTTGAAATCTGGGTCACAGATAAATGAGAAACGGGGCCCCGAGCTGCTCCTCCTCCTCCGACAGTCTCCCTGCTTTTGTTTGTTTTGATTCTGTTCCCGGCCGGTCGGTGGGGGTTTCAGGAGGAAAGAGGGGCTTTAGTGTCGAGTTAGTCGGGTTCCTGCTCGTTGTTTTCCAGAAAAAGCCAAAGAGAGCCTCTGGCATCCGTGCTATGGCTTTCCACAGACTTCCAGCACACAGACGCTTCGAATTAAAACGTGCAGCATTAAACACAGCTCTCCAATCAGAACATTAGATTGTGTCATGAATCTGAAGCAACAGAACAGAGCAGAATATACAAATATCTCAACATTCTTAGATCAAGATGCATTTATGACTTCACATATTACATCTTGTTTTCAGAGGAAAAAACCCCCAAAACAAAATTAAGCTTGTTTAAAACAAGACAAAATATCTGCCAGTGAAGTAAGAAAAAGAAACTCAATACAAAAGGAAATGGCAAATATTTGTCTATTCGAGTAATTTTGTTTCTTCATTAAATGTTTCTTGATTTAAAAAGTTTATATATAGTACTGGAAAACAAGACTAAAATACTCAGATTTTTTTTTTTTTTTTTACTATATATATATATATATACATACACACATACAATACAAAAATTATATATATTTTAATTTATTTATATATATATATATATATATATATATTATTTATAATTTTTGTATTGTAAAAATGTATTTCTTTGAGTATTTTTTCCTTTGCAGTATAAACAGACACAACATGAGGAAATTTGTTAAATTGACAGCGAAAATACATACATTCTACATTTTGGATTAATGTATATTATCTGTGTCCCTGCAGCACAGAAGCAGTCATCAGTAACACAGGTATATCTGTATCAATAGCCAACAATACATTGTATGGATCAAAATGATACATTTCTCTTTTATGACAAAAATCATTAGGATATTAAGATCATGTTCCATGAAGATATTTTGTAAATTTCCTACCGTAAATATATCAAAACTTCATTTTTGATTAGTAATATGCATTGCTAAGAACTTCATTTGAACAACTTTAAAGGAGATTTTCTCAATATTTAGATTTTTTTGCTCCCTCAGATTCCAGATTTTCTAATAGTTGTATCTCAGACAATATTGTCCTATCATAACAAACCATACATCAATGGAGAGATGATTTATTCAGCTTCAGATGATGTATTAATCTCAATAAAAAAAAAATTGACACTTAAGACTGGTTTTGTGCTCCAGGGTCACATATAGCTATATGAAAGAGGATTTTGCACCAATGACCTCATTTACCAACAAAATGTGTTGCTGGTTGTTGAAGTAACTTTTATTGATATATTTAATTTATCAGGTCAAACCTGGTTGTAAAACAGTGTTCATTGGATTTGGACATAAATATCCCATGTTTTTCAGACGGTAAATTAACTTAAGACAAGTCTCCATCTTACATCTCAGCATGACGTTTATTTTCTTAATTATTCCAAAATGTATAAATAAATTATTTTTCTGTGCAAACTTCAAGCCCCTTTAAGAAGTTCAAGAGATATTAAACCAGAAGCACACTCAATGCAAGTACGCAGACACAGCTACGAGTTTCCTTCCAGTCAGATGCATTCACATTCAATAACTGCTATAAACATCAACAGATTAATTATCTCGCTCTGCAAGATCCTCTTCAAATGCAATGACAGTAACTGACCTAAAAGAGAAAACTGACCATAGAAAAACAGTTCATGTCTGCTATAGCATCCCTTGAGGCAACATTGAGAATGAACATTTACGTTCGTGTACTTACATAAAGTGTGCTTCTGCTCTTAAGAGTTTAGATAAACTCTAAACTTTAGTCTTTGTAACATTACTAATAATTCATTATTTGCAAAAAAAGAAAGATCAGTAACACTTAACTTAAAGCCATTAGGTATAACCCATTATAAAGGTATTTATAAATGTGCACTGTAATGCATTACATCTTTTCATAAGTAATTCTTACTTAAGTTAAAATGCATTATACTATTTGAAGGTTTGTTCATCATGTGTTTAAATGCATTATACTTTCTAACCCGGTTTCAATGTATTTTAATGCATTATAGCTCTGGTTGTAATTATTCAAGAGATCAAACAGTGCACGTACTGTGTGCATTACTATACAATAAATTTATAATGCATCATATATAATGGCTTTAAGTAAGGTTTAAAACCATTGAAACCTTGTATGGAGAAAACAGATTCAAGCTCCAATAAAATACAGGCAGTCATTCAGGCATTTGGTGTTGATTTCCAGCATACATGAACAGTAGGTTTAGAGACAAATGTGATGGTGAGCATGCTGTCAAACGCTCAAAACCAAGACCTGATAGTCCTATAGGATAAGGTCAAGCCAATAAACCTGAAGTGTGAGAGAGATCGAGAGCGTTTAACAGCTTCTGAAGGGCCTCTCCACCTAAATGAAGCACTTGATCTCCAAACCGGCTCCTTTATGTGCCCGCACACTGCAAATATTTGAAGAAAGAATGAGCGTCCGCTGTGCAAACCCTTGACGTGCGTCCACTGTTTGCCTTGAGACACTTCAAGTGGCACTGAGGTGAAAACACGGAAACAAAGACCTAATGAGAGTACAAACACCAGGCGTTCAATCCACCACGCTTTAAAGCGTGAACGCCAGAGCAAATGCAGTGCACAGCAAAACCACGTGTTGAGAAAGAGTCAAAGCGCTTGTGAACGACATCACCGCATCAGCATCAGTCGCCTCGCTCTCTGGTCTCGCCTCGTAATCCTCGTCCTCATATGCATCGTCCGTCCCATCGTGGTCCATGGGTACACTGTTGTCTCCTATCGAACACAGTTTGACCATGTTCTGTTTGACCACCTCACAAAACGGCCTCTCCAGACCGTCACAGACGCACTGATTGAGCAGCACGCCGTTGGGCATGAACAGCAGCTCCTCGATGGTGGATTTGCACCGAGATGAACACTTCCTCCCGTTAAACAGCTGTCCGCAGTGGGATAGATATGCGGTGAGGGATGACTGACAGCTGGGCTCGTCTTCGCATCGCTGGCGCGCTTCGGTGCAACCGATCCCATCGGCATCGCCCGGATGCGCCCGCGGCAGACAGGGCTCGACCGCCCGTTTGGCTCTTAGGCACTCGGAGTCGATCACACAGTCGCAGGTCTCCAGAAACGGGCCGTTAGCGGTCTGGTTGAGGCGGATGAGCGCGCTGATGCAGTGGCTTGGACACTGGCGTCTGCTTCCGCGGATGATCCCGTCGCATGCCGTCAAATACTGGTTATAGGCAAGCTCACAATCACGTTCTTCATGACATCGCATCAGCGCCTGCCAGCAAACCATCTGTGCATCCAGCATCATCGCAAACGAGAGAAATGCGACAGGAACGATGCTCCTCTCCATTTTGCCTGCGAACTCAGATTAGGTGCATGCTTGCATCAATCGGTGAAAGCACAACATGGTGCGTCACAGAAAAGCATGTATTTACTCCACAATGAGGCTTTTCAGATTGAAAGTTCAGCAGTTATCCGTGCAATCAGTTCAGTTTGCTCCTATCCGGTTGAGTGCATTTCAAATGCTTATCCGTAAGAATGCTCCTGTGTTTGGGGTTTGCATGTTATTTGGAATGTGTTTTCTGCTCTCGGGGTCCTGTTGCATGCTGCACGTCTTTGTCCCTCCGGCTCTTTCACGCTCGGCTGCGCATTTACGCACGGAGACCCCTCCTCCAAAACTCCCTCCGCTCCTCTCTTCATTACGCATTCTGTTGTTCTATTGGTCGCGGACGGGGGATTGCACAGTAAGGCCGTTTTTGGCAAAGCTCACCTCCTGTACAGGATAAATAAAATGTTTATAAATTTCATGAAGCCGGCGAGCTGTGTGGTCTCTCTCTGCATTAGATTACAGAACCCCATCAGCGCAAGAGAGAGTGAGAGAGAGAAAGAAATGCATTCCTCTGCTGGAAGCTCAACATCTGCAAACCGCTTCTTCAATTTAAAGCGCAGAAAAACAAATCTGTTTCTCTTTAGCGCAAACCCAAGAACAAGCCCCTGTATAAACCAGCCCCCGTCGCTCTCAACCTCCTTCTCGTTTTAATCGTGCCCTGATGGAAAAGAAAAGGGCCACAAAAGTGTTTTCTGGACCGTTTCACCCTCTTTGTGTCCGGTTGGCCATGCAGCAGCCCGGAGGCCCATCAATAGAGAGACTTTCCACAACAATATATTTTACTGCCCTGTCCTTTCATAGCGCACTTGAGATCAGCGATTCTCTGCTATTCAAATGGAAACGGCTCTGATTGGAGTGCAAAAACTATGCAAAACTGCGAGCATCCACAGAGTCTGGTAGCTAGCAGAGAGGAGAAAGTGTGTAGGAGAGACCCCCGGGGCTAGTTGTCACACAAAGTGTGAGGCAAAAGATTTTAAAAACATAGCTTACAATTTATCTCCAAATTAAAGTAGGTTTGTAAAGATACAACACTGAGGTGAAATACACTAAATCACACATGGGTAGTTGACATGACATGATACAGTACATCTAGCTGTATTTCTAATTGTGGCATAAATGCTATGCATGCATTTTTTTAATAAAAGAATGCATTGTAATTAAACTGTTATGATGCATGTGTATAACATCTAAAAACTGATTTAAAAAACACTTTAAAGCAAGACATCCCAAGTAGGCAGGATAAAAAATTCACCTTTAATGAATTATTTTGTCATTGTAATCTGCAAACACAAATAGATAAAGTCTATTTTGAATGTTTTCTTTCCACTAGTATGAAGCAATGTGTTATTAAAAGCCAAATAAACCAAAATATCATCAATGCATGAAAGAAAAATGTTTCCTTAAAGAAATAGCATTTACCTAAACTCAACATTTGTTTGTAAAATGCTTATTTGTTATGTCAACTACCCACCTATATATAAAGCTGCTTGCGCTAGTGACTCGTGTCCAATGCCTCCACCTAGCGGTCAGAAACTGTACTGCGGCGGCTGCGCTGCGAAAACATCACAGAAGCTGAAATTACATCACAGGCTTCACAATCTTTGTACAAATATATTTATTACAGTTTCAACAGTCAAAAATCAGCAAGGTCTGGAAATTACAGAAGAATAATTACATAAATGCATTACATTGGTAATTACGTTACTTATGCAGTCCAGAGCGGAAACAACTATCAAGGGCATAAGTAAAACAAACAACAAAAAAATTCTTGCCATTTATAAAGAAATAAATATATTATAATCTAATGGGTTAAATAAAATAAACAGGAAAGTCAGTTTAACCCTTCACATTGGCTATCAGCTCTGCCCTGTAGAACAGAGATGGAAATATTGCTTTATGTTTACAGCTTATATTCAAAACCAAATCCCTGCACGGCTTCACTCAAAAGATGACAGACACAGAATCAGAATAAAACCCTTCATCCAGACGCTCACCTCAGCAGCAGAGCATTTCAAATCATTATTCTGAGTCTCCTTAAGAGGGAACAACCAGAAAGAAAAAGGTCAACATCTGCATCACGACGACACCAAACCACCTGCACAAAACGGCACCACTCAATGAAAGGTCAAAGGTGACGGTGTTTAGGGGAATCTGGGTTCTACCTCCATTCCTGCTCCCGTAAGCCCTTCAAGACACCCAAAAGTCATGATCCCGTTAGACTATTGTGGTAATAAACACCTTCAGACTGGAGCAGGTCTGGATGGGTCAATCTCCAGAAACACGTCACATTTCATCCCAAAGTCAAAAATGACTAAGAAATTACACTTCCATAATGGAAACTAAGGATATTTTAGGACAATTAAAGGGATAGTTTACCTAAAAATGGAAATCATGTCATTAGTAACCTTCAAGAATATTGGTAAGCAAACAGTTGACAGTAGCCACTGACTTCCAGTTGTTTTTTTCATACTATGGAGGTAAATGGGTACCAGAAACTATCTGCTTACTAACATTCTTCAGAATATCTTCTTTTGTGTTAAACAGAATAATGCTGGTAAGCAAACAGTTGACGGTAGCCATTGACTTCCATTGTCTTTTTATCCATATTTTGGAAGTCAATGGCTACCGTCAACTGTTTGCTTACCAGCATTCTTCAGAATTTGTTTAGAACAACATGAGGGTGAATAAATGACTGAATTTAAATTTTTGGGTGAACTATCCCTTTAAGATGAATAATTTATGCAAAATCTAATTTTTTTATGAGGTGAAATGTGACCCGATCGTGTTTTTGTGAGATTCTCCAATAGTTGATGAAACACACATGACATTTAAACTCCTAGAACGATATCAGCATCATGAAACAAACACTGCCCTACACGTCACACCGGATATATGAATATGGATGTTTGTCGTTAGACACGGCAGCTTGTGTGTGAGTGTGTGTGTGTGTGTGTGTGTACGCATGTTTGTGTATGTGTGCGCGTGTCGTGTGTGTGTTTGCGTGCGTGCGTGTGTGTGAGATGGAGGAGATACAGGAATGAGGAGAGAAGAAACGCTTCCAGGTGTGAAGATGCGGTGAGATCACATGACGCAGCACTTCTCCGCCGAGTTCTTCAGATCCTCCAGTGTGGCCTGAGCTTTGCCCTTCAGGTGGCCCATGTCCACGTTCTGGATGTTGGTCAGGTGACCCAGGACAGACTGCTTCTGTTCCTCCTCCTGGTTGTCTTCGGCGATCATCTTGGCCAGTTCGGTGGGAAGCTCGACGTCGTTTTGCGCCCCCTGGATCTGAGTCTCATCCACCTCGTTCTGAGAAACAGAAAACCACGGGAAAGGGGAATAATCAATGACATGTTACCCTGGACCACAAAACCAGTCATAAGGGTCATTTTTTTTAAATTGGAAAATCTAAAAGCTGAATAAATAATCTTTCCATTGATGTATGGTTTGTTATGATAGGACAATATTTGTCTGAGATACAACTATTAGAAAATCTGGAATCTGAGGGAGTAAAAAAATCTAAATATTGAGAAAATCTCCTTTAAAGTTGTTCAAATGAAGTTCTTAGCAATGCATATTACTAATCAAATGAAGTTTTGATATATTTACAGTAGGAAATGTACTAAATATCTTTTTTTGTTATCAACATTTTTTTATTTTTCATACATAACACAACATAAAAAAAACAATATATTAAGAAAATAAAATAATAAAATAAAACAACAGACACATACTCAACATCTCAAAGTCCAGTCAAAAGGAGGGAGAAAAGGAAGGACAGAAAAAAGAAACCCACAGAAGTCACTCCTCCATACAGTCACGTATTTCAAAGAGAAAGCACTGCCAAGCATCAATGGTAGAAGGCTTGGCTCCATTGATTCGTGCTGTGGTACATTCACAAGACACTATTTGCAGGAGGCTACGGATCCAATATGTTTTCCCACACATATGCGGTGTAAACCAGTTCTGTATTATGGTCTTCTTCGCAGCTGTAAAACCAGCAAACAACATTCTCTTTTGCATCGAACTTATACAAAGACCAGAATCATCATTAAGAAGACACAAACTTGGGTTAACTGACCAATCAATTTGCAGTAAGGATGATAAAACCAGGTTTACATGTGTCCATAGACTGCTAGTGATAGGACATTCCCAAAACATATGCAGAAAAGTACCTGATGATGTAGTATTACATATATGGCAGTTGAAATGTGATTGTAGTTTCATTTTGAATCTTTTGTAAGGAGTTATGTATGCTCTATGAATGACTTTGAAGTGAATAAGACGATGCGCCAGATTTTTAGATGTTAAACTGAGATTAGACCACACCCTCTCCCAGTCCACAGATACATTAAGGTCAGATAATTCCCTATTCCAAATAGTTTTAATAGAGAGAGGTTTTATAATGCAATCAAAAATCTTATTATATATTAAGAAAGCAGATGGCCGACCAGCAGATGGTGCAATCCAGTCCCGCATAGGATGAGAGGAAACGGCAGAAGACCAAGGAACGCCATACGCTTTGAGAGCGGAACGTAATTGAAGAAAGACAAAATATGCAGATGCTGGTAGACAAAATTTAGCTCTTAACGTCTGAAATGAACATAGGCCCTGGTTATCATATATATCACCGCACGTGTTTACACCTAAAGAAGACCAAGAGGGTTGGACAAATGGGCGATTTCCGCATACAAAATTAAAATTGTGCCATAAAGGTGTACTATTACAAAATTTGAAGGGTCCTCCAATCCGACGTTCAACCGTTTTCCAGATTTTAATAGAATTGGCCACAACCGGACCAAATTTATAATTATCCCCTTTTTTCCCTGTGCCAGTAAATAAAATATCTTGGAGTCTATTTGGTTGAACCTTGTCAGCTTCAGTCACTCTCCAAGAAACTGTGGATTGAGGATCAACCCAAGTATGAAGAGCCTTAAGCTGGAACGACCAATAATACAGTTCAACATCTGGTACAGCCAGTCCTCCTGCGCTATTAGGATGTTGTAATGTGGTAAGTTTAATTCTGGGGCATTTATCATTCCAGATAAATTTCGTAATTATGGAGTTGATCTCCTTAAAGTAACCTGGAGGGGGAGAAAGCGGTAGCATAGAGAAAAAAAATTAAATCGAGGTAGCAAATTCATCTTAACAGTGGAGATTCTTCCTTGGAGGGAAACGTTAAGATTCTTCCATCTTTGAATGTCATTCTTGACCTTAACTAAAATATTATTAAAATTGTCCCTGGCAATCTTATGAATGTTTTTATATATGGTAACGCCCAGATAGGTGAAAGAGTCCTTAATAGGGATGAATGAGGGAATAGAAGAATTAACTTTAATATTGTTAATTGGCATTAAAGCAGATTTGCTCCAATTTATTTTATATCCTGATAAGCTACTAAAATGATCAAATTCCTTAATTATATTAGGGACTGAAATATCAAAGTGGTCTAAATATAGAATAATATCATCAGCGTATAACGAAATACTATGATTATGATCATGAATCTTAATCGATACTTCAGACTTCCTGATGGCTTGTGCTAAGGGTTCAAGAGATAGACAAAACAATAAGGGGGAAAGCGGACAGCCCTGCCTCGTTCCCCGCTGTAAAGGGAATGGGGGGGAAATAACATTACCAGTTATGACTGATGCTGCAGGTGAGTGGTATAATGTCTTAATCATAGAAATGAAGTGTTCACCGAAGCCGAAACATTGCAAAACTGCCCACATATAATTCCACTCTAGCCTGTCAAAGGCTTTTTCTGCATCAAGTGAAAAGACTGCACAAGGGGTTGGGTGGGAGTCTGCAAAGTCAAGAATATGAAGGAGTCGACGCATATTATCAGATGCATTACGCCCCTTGATGAAACCAGTTTGGTCCTCCTTGATCAGACTATGAATTACCTTCTCCATACAGGAAGCAAAAACTTTAGCATAAATTTTTAGATCACATGAGATAAGCGAAATTGGTCTGTAGTTGGAACAATCTAATGGATCTTTCCCTTTTTTAAGAAGTAATGAAATCAGTGATGCTTTTTGATCTCTATGAAATACCCCATGTTCAATTGCAAAATTAAATGAATTAAGCATAAGTGTCCCTACCAAATCCCAAATTTCTAAGTATAATTCTGGGGGGAGACCATCTAGGCCCGGCGATTTGCCCTTCTGAAGGCTTTTTAAAGAGACATGGAGTTCCTCCAAACTTAATGGGGCCTCCAAAGATTCTTTATCCATCTGTGAGATCCCAGGCAGTTCCAATTTATCTAAATACTGCTTACAGATTGATTCATCAAAATCTGTTTCGGCTTTATATAGATTTGTGTAGAAACCTTTAAATATTTCATTAATTGCCACAGGGTTTGTGGTGACCTGATCCTCCGGTGATTTTATTGCGCTAATCTATGCCTTAGACTCGCATTCTCTCAACCTAAGAGCCAATAAATGACTAGGTCTCTCCGATTCAAAATAATATTTTTGCCTAGTCCTATGTAAAATAAATTCCGCCTTTGATTGTGAAAGCAAATCATATTCTTCTTTTAAAGAGGACAGCTGTGTAGCCTGTTGCTCAGTAAAATGTTGTTTTTGTAGGTTTTGTAATGATTGGATTTTATTTTCTAATTGTGCAAACTGGCGGGTTTTCGCTTTGGCAAGAGTAGAAGAGAAAGATATACAGAAACCTCGTATAGCGCACTTAGTCGTCTCCCACAGTTTTTGAGGATCCACACCAGAGGGCATATTAATTTCCAGAAACTCCTTAATATATTCTTTTAAAGAAGTAATGAAAGTCTGATTACTTAATAATGATATGCTAAAGCGCCATCTAGGGGACTTGGCTTTAACATCGGAAAGAGGAACACTGCACAGCACAGCAGAATGATCAGACAATAAAATTGGTAATATAGAGATGGAGGAATCAGACGAAATTAAAGATGGGCTGAGAAATATGTAGTCTATCCTAGAGAAAGTCTTGTGTCTATTAGAGAAAAAAGTGAAGTCCTTAGATTTAGTATTCTGAATTCTCCAAAGATCGATTACGTTAAGCTCAGTGATAAATTTATTCAGTAATTTAGAGGATGGATTGGCTGTTGTATCAGATTGAGATTTATCTAAAACGGGATTTATGACAGCATTAAAATCCCCACCCACCACTAGAGGGCAATCAATCTGCTCAAGCAGAGTTTTGGAGATCTGTGAAAGGAATGCATGTCTGTCTCATTCGGACCATAAATAGAGATCAAGGCTAACCTATTATTATATATTTTGCATCGGATAAAAACACATCTACCCTTCTCATCACTACCAAGGTGTTCAATTGTTAAATTTAACTTCCGGTTAACAAGAATAAGCACCCCCTTAGTTTTATTTTGAGCGCAGGAAAAAGCTGCTAATTTGTAATACTTATTCTGGAAACGTGCCACGTCGGATTGCTTTAAATGTGTCTCTTGAATTAGGGCACAGGAAATAGATTTACGATGTAAATATTCTAACACACGAGTTCGTTTAACAGCAGAATTTAACCCATTCACATTTAGTGATAAAATATTTAGAGTATGCATTGAATATATAGCGTGTAAACGTTGACGTGTATTTTAGATACCAAACCTCCTAGATGAAAAATCCCTTTAGAAATAAGGTAAAATAAATTAAAGTACAAATGTCTGTTGTAAAAAGTAAAAACCACATAAAAACATGAACAACCGACAACCTTAAACACGGAACAACTCAGACCGCACATTACCGAGAACATAGGTCTGACTGAGCAACCAAAAATAGTGATGGTTCGTGACCGATCCACTCCAACGCAGGACATGTCTCCCAAAAAGCTCGTACTGCCAGAAAAAAATATTTTAAATTAAACCAACTCTCCATTAGTCCCCTCCAAAAAGAAAAAAGGGGTGTCAGTCTTGCCAGCAATGAGATCGTTGTACCGAATATATAGGAAGTTAGGAACAATATCTCAGTAGTAGAGTGGAGAGAAGAAAAAAGCAAAAACCAAATTTAGTCAACGTCCATGTCCGTTCTGCCATCATCCGCTCCTGAGCCGCTGGGACCATGTTCATCCCGACCATCAAACTCCTCCCGCTGGGCTGGAGAAACAGCGGCCGCCGTTCCCCCGCGCAGAGCCGCGGCATACGTCTTCTGCTGGGACAGGGAGCTAATAAAATCCTCCGCTTTCTGAGGGGAATCGAAGCTTTTCTGTTCTCCCTTGTGCCGTAGTTTGATTACGGCTGGATAGATGAGGAAGGGCTGGAGACCAAGCGCCGTCATCTTCTTCAAAACCGGACCAAATGCCTTTCTCCTGATCACTGTAGCTGGACTAAAGTCGGGAAAATAGCAGTGTGACATTGTTCTGTGTGCATTTCACCGGATAAGCCTTTCGAGCACCCTTCAGGATATCTGATCTGTCATGCCATCTCAGTACACGGAAGATGAGGGTGCGCGGCCGATCGGAGCCCCTCCCTCCGTCATACACGCGATGTGCCCGGTCGATCTCAATGTCACGGCCCTTCAAGGAAGGAATCCACTTAGAAATATTAACTCTGAGGAAACCAGCCGCGTCGGATCCCTCAGCCCCCTCTGGCAGCCCCACCAGTCGTACGTTGTTCCTCCTGCACCTGTCCTCCATATCCGTCACCTTCTCGGTGAGTCGCTCCAGCTGATTTCTTAAGCCCGTGACTGTCCTCCTATCCTCACGTGCAGCTGCTTGAACAGAATCTACGCGGTCACGTGTCTGCTTCGCCGCGGTAGTTATGGTCTCAAACTCCTCTCTTAGCTCTTTAACAGACTTGTTGGTCGCTTGTATGTCTTCACGCAGTTCGCGTAATGCTGGAATCAGCACAGAGTCCATCGCCTCTCTTACTGCCAAATTCACAACCGAATTCAACGTGTTTTGCTGCTCTTTAAATGCTAGTTCGATGCGGCTAGCAATAGCCTCGTCGAGGTCTTCTCTGGAGATGGCGGAATCTCTGAATTTATTCTTCATTGGCGATTGCTCAATCTCTCTTTTCCGATCCCCTTTGTCTGCCTTAGCACTCATGACAGGTCCAATGCAGAGTGGTTCAGATTTTACTGACAGGATTATACAAAATATGGCAAAGTGAGCAGAGCGAAAGATTCAAGCCTGCATCGCCGTCGAAGGGTCACGTGATCCCCCGGAAATGTACTAAATATCTTCATGGAACATGATCTTTATTTAATATCCTAATGATTTTTGTCATAAAAGAGAAATGTATAATTGTGATCCATACAAGGTATTGTTGTCTATTGCTACAAATATACCTGTGTTACTGATGACTGCTTCTGTGCTGCAGGGACACATATATATGTCAAACTTCACTCCGAAATCAAAAGAACAATAGATTACATAAAGAAAGCACTATTAGTGTTTTTTTGCATTTACATTTATTCATTTAGCAGATTAACTTTTACATGCATTTTTTTAAAATAAATCACCTCAGAAATCACATAAAAAATATGTGGTCCGTTTTTACAAAACCAGTCAGAAAAGGAGACAGAAACACTCTTTGCATGATTCTGTGTGTTTGCTGTCATGTTGTTGGCAAAATGGTCTCTTTAGGATTCATGCCTTGACATTATTTTCAAGGTTATGCACATTTTTATTTTGGTAATCATCTTTTATTATGGATAGAATTATTATTTAAATTAAAACCAGCATAAATTTGATTCAGTACTTCAATTACTATTTAAACATTTGACAATTAAAATAATACATCATTACTTTTTTGCATTATTATGATGACAGTTTTCCACTGAGTACTGGAAAATGGGTGGTAAATTATGATTTAAAAATATTTTATCAGATCAAAATCAACAAATTAAATACAGCATATAAAGTATAAACATTTTAATATTTTCATAATATTTCTCTCTTTTTTTGCATTACAGTAACAATATTTTTTTTCTCATTACATTACAATAGTGAATTTTGGGGAATGGATTATTAATTATGATAAAAAATAATGATTATTTAAATTAAAAATAATTAAAAATAATTATTTTCTTTTTTTTTTTGCATTACAGTAATGAAAATGATATTTTTCCCCTCATTACAGTACACTACTGAGTTTTGGGGAATGGGTTATTAAATATGATAAAACAATGATTATTTAAATTAAAATCAACTTCTTAAATTAAGTACATCAAGTATTACCATTATGCATGATCATTTATCATTAAAATAATATTTTGGGATTCAATTTGGAAAATGGGTTATTAATTATGATACAAAATGCAATAGAAATAAATAGGCTGCAGTATCTTTATGCACAATATTCTTTCTTTTTTGGGGTGAAATGTGTCTGTTCCTATGCGATTCAGCCCAGCGTGTTTGTTTCGCACAGACGAGCAAGGCGTTCGTTCCTGCACTTTATAATTTTTAATTGTGTGGGCAGATAACGGGAGACAGAGAGTGTGATTAATTGTTACCTTTGGCAACCTGTATTTGTCTCTGAAGTGAGACCTGACTGTCGCCCTCTCCGCCTTCTTCTGGGCAAAACTGGCGTCTCGCTCTTGCCTGAGGAGAAACGAGAACAGAGGCACGTCACACACACACACACACACACACACACACGGTAATGTGAGGTTCAACTGGGTTATTCAAGGGTCTTTTGATCATTTATCCACCTACGCAAGTCTGCCATATCAATCTCAAGCTAATAAGCATCTCTATATTATCATCTGTCAGATTTGTAGTTTAAACAGCAATGGTTTCTCAGATGATTGTTGGTTGACGTGTTTTAGGACTCATTTTTGGGATGGTAATTTGAATAATGATCATATAAGACATTCCTAACATTTGAAAGGCCTTAACGGATCTGAAAAAGATTTACGAGAGACGCTGTTTTTCTGGTTAAAAATAATCTCCATCATGACAACTTTCTGTTCACTTTAGCATGAACTGAAACCAATTCATGTTCACAGAGAGAGATGCATGTAACGTCGTTCTCAAGGATTAAACTGAATACCTTCAAAGAGAGCATTAAACAACACTTCAGACTGACTGGATGTCTAGTGTAATTTGCCACACGTCTGGTGGACTGAAAAACTGCTTACAGCAACACTTGATCCATCACAGAAAGCTGAAAATATTTACAATAAATGTGCAACCGTGCACTGATAAAACCATCTACAGTAAACTTACTTAAGATGAGGATTGTATTTGAATATATTATTTATTGTACTTCCTTTCTAAGGTTAAAAAATAAAAATAAAAACTGCATGACCGGTTGAGTTTTAGTATCATTGATATACTTTTTTGGTTATTTTTTTTTTTATTTAGTTTTTGATTATTTAAAAAATATTTTAAAATATTCATTTTCATTTTTGTTAAACGTTTACAAATTTTGTTGTGTTTTTAATTTTTTTGAATAAATGTCTATATAAATTTTATTTTCCTTATTCAGTTTTACTTTTTTAGTAGGCTACTTCAATATAAAATTAATATATGAAACAAAAAATAAATACATGAACTAAAAAAAAGTTTTTTTTATTTTTTAACTAAAACTAAAAATGTAAGAAAAATGACAAAATTACTAAAAACGTAACTAAAAGTTAAACGAAAAACTGAAAATAAAAAAATTAAATGTGATTCAGAATATTAACAAAAACTAAAATTAATAGTATGTTTATGATACCAACATAACATTTATTTATTTATTTTTGGAAAATGTTTTTTTTAAAAGTAAATATTTTAAATTAACGATAATAACCTTCTGTGGTACAGGAAACTAGATAGCATCTTAAAAGTTGGAAATAATCGACAAAAATATTTCAAAAATAAAAAAATTATTAATATATGTGATGCTATAAAAGTTTAACCTTGGGCTGAATTACAGCTGATTGGTTAGGCATTATTAAAGGTCATGTGAGGTGAAAGGTCAATCCGAATCTCCAGGGCTGAAGCAAAGGTCATGACAGAATGAACACATTTAGCACAACAGACATACAGTGAGTGAACAACCAGCACATTATAATAATGTTCAGGGCGGCCTGGTATTTGGAAGGTTGCTGGTTCAATGCCTTTCGCATGTTTGTATTGAACCAGGACCCTTCTTTAATGCTTACTCCAGAGGGATGGTCCCTATATTAAGTGTACTTGAAGCTAAAGCATCTGCTAAATGAGTCCTTACTAGAGCAGAAGAGTAGGAGCGGGAGGGGGATATCTCAGGGATTTAGACTCGCTCTGACAGTCGGCTGATGCTCATCCACTCGGTTCACTATAACAAACCACTAGTTAAAATAATCCCCATATCAATAAACCTTTGAGAAGATGGAGCTGGTTTGGCTGATTCAAGAGATTAAACACAGGACCCCAGTCCAAGCCAAGCGTCTTAAACCAGCTGTTCAAGTCAGATCTGCTCTCTGAGGACACAGCATACGGATGAGCTCGGCACACATCTGAAGTCTGTGAAATCTGAATTCTCCAAATATGGCCGTTCCACCTGTTCCTGCACTGGCTGTCTGTCCTTCATGAGCTGATATCTAAAGACAAAGCGTGAGAAGAACGCCAGAAATGCTTTGGCTGCAGTACTTCATCATCATCAGATGCTTCTAATGGCCTTGTATGTTGGTTTTTCCCAAAAGCCAAGGGTTTTCCTAGTTTTATGTCTTCTGAATGGGGAGATGCTTTTGGGGTTTGAATGAAATTGGAGTAAAATACTAGCCTAATTAAAATCATTTTACCTGAGGCATACTAACAAAATGAGATTTTAATGAAGCTTACAGCAGAGAATTGGATCTATATAAGCGCCACATTTCCATCTAAATCAGCATTTTCATCATCTGTGTTTAGTTCATTAATATTCCTCTAATAGCAATGTCTAGGTCCTTTTCTATGCAATTAGAGGCAAATAACTGATCATAAGTATAGGAGCCTGATAAACATGCTCATTTTAGAAGATTTCAGATGGAAATAGAGGTTACATGAACTCTTCTTATATTTTACTACCATAAATAGTTTGATGGTAATAATGGAAATATTGACGCTATTCCTTCAGATCCTATAATATTAATCACTCTAAGTGTTTAAGAACAGTTATAATACATTCAGATCTTAATTAGGAATAAACAAGCAGAATTTAAAGTCTGCCGCGCAGCATTCGTGATGAAAAGGTAGACTTGTAATGATAAATAATGATAATATAATATATAAATACTGTGAAAGATGATTAATGTGTGAGTGAGCAGGAGTCCTGAGGGAAAGCTTCAGCTCGACAGGAATATGATGAAACGCAGAGATTAGTTAGAGAAAGCAGGTAGATGCTTACTTCTCCTCCTCCAGCTGCTGCTGGTACTGCTCGAACTCTTCTGCGGTCATCCCTGCACCGGCGGCGGCGGACCGGTCTCCGTCACCGCTCTCTTCTGTCAGACCTCCTGTCAGACTCTTCAGCTGACCGCCGACTACGTGTTTCACCATGAAAGCCATCCTTCAATACTACAATGCTCCTTATTCGCCCAAAACTGCTATTAATTCCAGTCAGGTTTGTCCGTCCGGTGTTCAGCTGAGGTGAAGTGAAGTGAAGTGAACTGGATTCATCTCTTCTTCATCTGAGTCTCAGCAGCGGTTTGACTCTTCCATCAGAACCAATCCCGTGACTCTCTTCCCGCCCAATCTCACGCACCGCCGGATTAAGCGCGCGCGACTTGTCAAAAGGCATCGCGCGACGGTTTGCGCGCCCCCGCGTCAGAAAGGATTCAGAGCATCTCTGCAGCAGCATCTGGAGGAAGAGCTGATCCTGGGAGAAACTCATGAGTGAAGTTAAATTCAACATTTATATAAAGTTGCGTTCCGTTCGTTTATTTGGAAAAGGGCTAAACTCTAATCTGAGAGATTCCCAGCATCACCTCCACATGGATTATTATATGCAATATTAATAAAGAAACGGAACACAGATCAGACATATTTTACATCCAGAGCGTTTATTGTCCACACTGACTGCTAAAACTGTGCAAAGAAATAAGTCAAATATAAAAACACACATAATAAAAAACAAACTATGCTGCAGAAGTAGATACAGTATGTGACCCTGAACCACAAAACCAGTCATAAGAGTCTTTTTAAAAGCTGAATAAATAATCTAATGTATTGTTGGCTATTGCTACAAATATACCTGTGCTACTCATGACTGCTTCTGTGCTGCAGGGTCACTTATACACTATCAAAATATAGAAATATGTACATCTGTATGTGCAAGTGTTCAATATTGACTTGTTATTGACATGCAAACTGAGATGCAGCTACTTGATAATAATAACAGCAGTAACATTTACAGTCAAACATGCATTCTGTACATGTAGTAAAACCATGGTTAATTTTCGTAAGGATAGCTCTTTGTTTTCATATGAACACAATGCACTTGCATACTGTATCTCAAATGCAATGCAAGCCACTTTGAATGAAGCGTCTTCCAAAGGCATGTAAATGTGAAAACTCATTACATGCATGCATGATATAAATACAGCTTCCATTACCCCAAAATTAATCAACACCAGATGATAAAAACAAACCGTACATCTCTGTGCGTCGTGATAAAGTCTCTATTTTTGCCTGTTTCTCACTTTCTCTCTCTCTGACACCCCCCTCCCTCAGGACTGAATCATTCCCGATCTGCTCTACTAACAAACTGTTCTGTCGCTCTTGCTGAGAGCAAAGACTATATCACGAACACATTCATCTGTGCTCCATAACATAGTAAGAACCTGCAAAGCTCTTCAGGCTTTTACTGGAGATCATCCAGGAAAACAATGTGCAGCGTTTTTGTTCTCATATCAGCCAAATGTTCTCATGGATTTGCATGCATGTCAACAGACAAAAATGTTATGTTTACAGTAATAGGGTGACACATGGCCTAATTATGCATGCTTTATTAAACCAGAGGCAAACCAAATGTCTATTTTGGCATATATAATATGCATCAGAATAAAGCCAAGTAAAAATTTGGCTTTAGCATGAAAATAATTGTTAAAATTATAGACATATAAAAACGTGATAATTTGACCTATTGCATTATGATAATGCATGCCACAAATAAAATCAGCTAGTAAAACTAAAACAAAAAAACTATTTGTTTTTAATATAGCTAATGCAAAATACAGTTCCATGGCCCGTGAAAAACATTTATGGATGCTAAATTTCATCTGCCACTGGCAACCATGGTAAAAAGTCCATTTTGGACCCTGTATGCATGACTTCACAGGAAGTCGATAAACCTCATCATCATCCAGTTAACAGCCAGCAGCGCCGGCCAGACTACGAAACACTCTGCAGGGCTACATGATGGGTACATGTGAGCAAGCATGCATGCAACCGTTATATAATAAAACAACACGGATGCATCCTCAGTAGGCTACAGCTGGTTCAGTGTCTGTGTTAAAGCAGAGCTGAGGGTTGGCCGTTTGTGAGGACGAATGAGGTTAGTAGGATGAGGACAGTCAGTTAAACGCTGATTTGGGAAGTCAACGGCACTGAATCGAAATAAACTAAAGCCCTATTCAGATGGGACTAATATACTGGGGTGACCTTATGTCCTTTTATTCCCCGGACATGTCTGAACTGCCTGAAATGTCTGGGTTTTGGCCTTGTTTTCCTGTTGTTTTTATACTTTCTTAAGGTGATGACTGAAAAGTAGTTTAACCAATAGCCGGATAGCATGCAGGCATTATACATAATCGACCAATTGTGACACATAAAGAGGCGGGGTCTACAGAGAACAGTTAAACCAATGCAAATATGTAACCCTGGACCACAAAACCAGTCAACAAGTGTCAATTTTTCAAAACTGAGATTTATACATCATCTGAAAGCTGAGTAAATCATCTTTCCATTGATGTATGGTTTGTTATGATAGGACAATATTTGTCTGAGATACAACTATTTGAAAATCTGGAATCTGAGGGAGCAAAAAAATCTAAATATTGAGAAAATCTCCTTTAAAGTTGTTCAAATGAAGTTCTTAGCAATGCATATTACTAATCAAAAATTAAGTTTTGATGTATTTAAGGTAGTAAATTTACTAAATATCTTCATGAAACATGATCTTTACTTAATATCCTAATGATTTTTGTCATAAAAGAGAAATGTATAATTTTGATCCATACAATGTATTGTTGGCTACTGCTACAAATATACCTGTGCTACTCATGACTGCTTCTGTGCTGCAGGGTCCTTATATGTGTACGGACAATGTATGAGGACTGTAGAGGGACCATTAATAGGAAAACAAAGCCAAAACCTGAACATTTTAGGCAATTTAGGTACGATCACTCAGCACATGATCTTCCATGACAGCCACATTCATTCAACAAACTCCCGCTTTAGTAAAAACTAGAGATTTCAGTTCCATCCCAATAAACACAAACTCATCCACATTCTAGCTTCATAATTCCAATTCAAAGATCATTTAAAGCTGATATTGCACAAGCAAGCAGGTTTCCACCAGTCCAGGACATCCAGTTGCATCTAAAAATCCATCACAACAAAGCCGAATCATCTCCACACGGTTCAGTGGACAGAGCAGAGGAGCACAGCAGAGACCTCATGCTCTCCGGCGAAAGAACAGCAGCTCACGTCAATCCATCACGCACTTCATTCACCTAATGGATGCCGACAGACGTAAACAACATTTACGAGGATGTAAATGACGATTAAAGCAATCGTTTATCCCGAGTGAAAATTTTCTGATTGTTTGGTCTAAACTTGCAGGAATATTTTACAGTACATACCAGGTCTATTTTGACTAATATAACATGCATCCAAGGTCTAATGCAAGCAATGCTTTACTTTACTTTAATGCTTTATAATGCAAGTTAAACTGATTAAACCATATAATAAACATCTCTCACAACTTGCAGGCCTTCAGACCACTTTCTCCTTTCATTATCAAGAACTACCGCATATTTTAGAGGCTTGTTTTTTTCTTCTTCATGTGTAACACAGAATATTCTTCATCCAAAATGGAAATACAAACAAAATCAGAACAGTTCCTTTTTCATCAGCAACCTCTGTTTCTGACCTTTGTTTGCTACAAATATAAATGGAAATAAAATCAATCAAATAATGTCATTGTAATACGATCAAAAACATATTTTTCTAATATATTAATCAAAGTAAAATACAGTTTCATGGTCTGTGAAAAACATTTATGGACAGTAAATTTCCCCTGCCATTAAAAAAAATAAATAAATACAATTTTATTCACCATTGCTTGGCTTTTTGTCAAACACAAACAATGAAATAAATGCTACTAATATTTTTTAAGGAAAGTGGTTGCAATCAATTTATTTTAGCTACATTTAAATAAACAAATTTATTGAAAGTTAGTCAACCAAATCTGTTTATTTAAATGTAGCTAAAATAAATTGATTGCAACCACTTTCCTTAAAAATTTTTGTAAATTCAATGAATTATTTTTTTTAGTGAACACAAAATTCGTAAAAAATACGGTAACAACATTTTAGGTTTAACGGTTTTAACTTAAATTTACAGTTAAATACCGTAATTCCATTACCTGATATAATGTTAATATACCATCCTATTGAAGTACTGAAATCTGTTTTATATCTTTGAAATATACTGATAACCACCGAAATCAGGAGGTGATGAGAAAGTCACACGATGAACCAAAGCCCATCACAAGCAGCTTTTATATAATAAACATATATAGAAGGTGCACAGTGTCATTCACGCAAGCACTAAACACATCATGGTGAGACTGAAATATGCAATAAACATTCATTTAACAACATTAGATGTAACAAACAACCCTAATAAACATAACTGATAAGAAAAAACTAAGAAGAAACAGTTATTTCAGAGAAAAACCATCAAATTCAAACAAAATTTGAAATGCAACGCAGGGAATTCTGGGAACGTCAGTTTACGGGTTTTCCCTTTACATTTTACAGGAACTTACCGTTAACCTTTTAACACATTTTTAATGTAGCATTTTCACAGTTTTTTACTGTTAAAATCACGGTCATTTTTTCCAGTGATTTGTTTAGGATGTTGGATTGTAGGAACACAAATATTTATAACCCAGCTGTAATGTTTTGTCATTTAGCTTGGATTGGAACACATCCGGCATCTCTACAACTTGTTTACCATTGCAGGCTCATCCAGTGGATGAGTAATGATAAATTCATGTCCTATAAATGGGAAGATGTAACAGCATGAGGGAAAAAAAAGGTCCACACATGATGCCCAAAGGACCATTTGGTCTCCATGGAGATGCCCATTAATTACCTGTGAATAAACGCAGCATCCTGCGAATAGCAGAAGGAGAGTTATGCAATCCAGTAAAGGACTGGTCTAGACTAGCCTGTGATGATCTCATTCTCTCTCTTTCTCCCTCCCCATCCTGCATCCTTCATCTTTTCTTTTTCTGTCATGTATGCGCTATCCTTCCTCTCTCTCTCTCTCACCTCTTTCTATTATCAGTGGCTTCGAGGGACCGCAGGACTGCTGGCTGGGGCTAAATGGGATGCGAATAGCGGAAAATTCTCTTTCAGCCGACTTCCTATGGACAATCAGCACAGAGCGAGCGCGAGGGCCTAGGAGCGTTGACAGGGCAAAGCCGGGTGACACAGGGACACGGTGAGGGATGTAAAGCAGCAGTAAACAGACAGAAGGTAAAGTGAAGAACTCTGATGAAGGAGAGGATCAGATGTGTCACTGTTGGTGTTGGCTTCTGCTGGGCTTCATTCTTAACCTTATTCCACAATGTTCATACTTTACCTCCGGGTTAGTCATTAAAGAGTTCACACATTCTCATTTACAAACTTAAAAGATAAATAACACTGATTTTACAAGTGAAGCATGCAATAAGCATGTGGCATGTTTTAACAAGAGCCGTGGAAATGACACATACATTTGCTCCAAACAACTCAATTCTTCTGGTTCAACCAAACATTTGCAGGTTAGGGTTAGGATTAGGTTTGTTTCTTCATCAGGTTTGTAGAAATGTGTCTCTGCATCAGTGTCTCAGCAATGGATGCTCTGCAGTGAATGGGTGCCGTCAGAATGAGAGTCCAAACAGCTGATAAAAACATCACAATAATCCACACCACTCCAGTCTATCAGTTAACATCTGGAGAAGACTAAAGCTCAAACTAATCCAGCATTTTATGACTAAAATAAGAGTCCATAATCCATAATAACGCTTCCTCCAGTGAAGAAGTGTTCTGTTCTGAATCAGGAGAGAAATCTGCACAGATCAAGCAGCGTTTACAAGACAAAACAGATCTAAACGTTAAAGCTTTTGTCTTCTCCAGATGTTAACTGATGGACTGGAGTGGTGTGGATTATTGTGATGTTTTTATCAGCTGTTTGGACTCTCATTCTGACGGCACCCATTCACTGCAGAGCATCCATTGCTGAGACACTGATGCAGAGACACATTTCTCCAAACCTGATGAAGAAACAAACTCATCCTGATCTCAGATGAATTGAGAGTGAACACATTTTCAGCACATTTTATATTTTTAGCGATCTACTCCTTTAAAATGATTCCCATCACAATTAGACATTTTAATTTTTACAACATCTTATAAACATATTCTCTGGGATTTTTTTGCACTAAAGCAAGGGTTCATAACCAAGAGTTAAAGGTGATGCTAACCTTGCAAAATTACTAGCATGAAATGTTGCTTAACCCAGGGTTAAATGTACAGTCAGAGTGAAAAATTTCCCAAAATCCTCTCTCAAACCTAAATAGTGTTGTTTTCATGATCGTAACTAAAGATGTCTTGGAATGAGGCATCACACACAAATCCAATCCAGAAGCCCATTAATTAGATCACTCATCTGTCTTCTGATGTAGAGGAGTCAGTGTTTGTTCACTGCTGATGCTGAAACTTCAGATGATTCATGTCTGGAAGAGATGAGTCAGACTATTGCATGCATGCACATATAAACATGATGCTTCTCTTAAAGAAAAGAATACCTCATTCTGCATTGACGGACAACTTGCATTCCCACTGCTTCACCTGACAATACTGGATTCTCTCTGAACTAAAATCACGGTTGATTCCACACTTTCTTTCCTCTGAGAGAGCCAGCAAGCCTCAAACAGGCCAGAGACCTGTCTGTAGCAAAGCAGTACCATCTATCTGACAGCATGCCTAAAGGTGTTAGTGTTGTGTGGGAAGAAATTCGCATTAAAGTGCCTCTCGCACACACGTGACCAGAATCTCACGTCTGGGTCATTCTGGACTTCGCAGATTACAAGAGCTGCCATCCAACATGCAATGCATCCGTTGCCATGGCTGCATCAGTCTAAGGGACCGCTTATGTAAACACAGACAGTTCAGCTCTAACTCAAGACCAGTGTGCCGTTCCTAGTAGATGAAGATGAGTGTTCCTTACAGCTGAGGGCTGAGCTGTAGTTTCAGGAATACAGCGTAAAGGGGTGGCTGCCAGTTTTAATCATGCAATAAAGAAATGAAATGAAAACGTGCTGGGGATTTGCTACAAACGCATTTCTACAAACCTGATGAAGAAACAAACTCATCCACATCTTGGATGGCCTAAGGGTGAGGATAGTTTAATCAAATTTCCATTTTTGGATGAACTATTCCTTTAAATATATCACTTATTCCAGTTTCCCACAGCATTGCAAACCATGCATACCCAAACCAGCTCACTTTAACCCTCCTGTTCCAGCACCTTTTCCCCGGTCCGAAGTGTTTCCCATGATGGGGATCGCTTTACGTTGCGTTTGGGCTGCGACTGCGTATACCACTTCAGAACTGCCCCAGGCGAAGGCAGGTGGCGGCACATGCTGCAGAACCTCCCGAAGCGGTGGTGCTCGCTTCAGCTCCTTGTATGGTGGTGGCGCCCAGCACTATACTCTCAGCCTGTCGTGTCGCGGTCAAAGAGACTGTTACCACTGTAGAACCTCCAGAGGTGGCGGCAACCGCTGCAGAACTTTCGGAGGTGTCACTGTCCAGTCACAGCTAGAAGGGCTGTCCCTGAACTCCTGTCCTGCCCTGTCATGGCTATAGAGGCCGTCTGTGAATCCTCGTCCTGCCCTGTCACGGCTAAGGAGGCTGCCGTTGGGGAACAGTGCAGGATGATTTGTAGTGCATGAGCATGTAAACATACATATATTGCTGAGTCTTTTGTGGGATTGTGTACACGCAGCAGTGTGTGTAAAGTGTCTAGTGCACATAGAGGAGAGTGTGTTACTACAGGTGGTTTGTACAGGCCCACTCACCTGTGTGTAGCACACTTCGAATTGCACAGAAAAGTTCCATACAGTTTTTTCTTTGGTGTGGTAAGGTTGGGGGGGGGGGGGGTGTTTGGGGCGGGGGGGGTGCTCCATGTTTCAGGAGGTAGGGGTTTGCATGGGGTTTCAGAGGGGGGCGGGGTGGTTTGAGTTCAGGGCTCTCACAGCCTGTGGGAAAAAGCTGTTGAGCAGTCTGGCGGAGCGGGCTCTGATGCTCCGGTACCGTCTTCCTGATGGTAGGAGCTGGAAGAGACTGTGGGAGGGATGGGTGGAGTCCTTCACGATGCTGTTGGTTTTGCTGGAGCATCGTGTAAGGAAAATGTCCAGGATGGAGGGGAGAGGGGCACCGATGATCTTTGCAGCTGTGTTCACTGTCCACTAGAGGGTCTTGCGGTCAGCAGCACTGCAGTTCCCGTACCAGACAGTGATGCAGCTGGACAGCTCTCACTGGTGCCCCTATAGAATGTGGTGAGGATGGGTGGAGGGAGACTTGCTCTTTTCAGCCGGCGGAGAAAGTGTAGGCGCTGTTGTGCCTTTTTGGAGAGTGACATGGTATTGGTGGTACAGGTGAGATCCTCTGTGATGTGCACCCCCAGGAATTTAGTGCTGCTGACTCTCTCCACAGTCGAGCTGTCGATGGTCAGTGGGGGGTGGTCAATGGAGTTTCTCCTGAAGTCCATCACAACCTCCTTTGTCTTCTCCACATTGAGGGACAGATTGTTAGTGCCACACCATTCAGCCAGCTGTGCCACTTCCTCTCTGTAGTGCGTTTCATCGTTGTTGCTGATGAGACCTACCACTGTTGTGTCATCAGCAAACTTGATGATGTGGTTGGAGCTGAACTTGGCAGTGCAGTCGTGGGTCAGCAATGAGAAGAGCAGCGGGCTGAGCACACAGCCTTGTGGGGCACCTGTGCTCAGTGTGGTAGTGCTCGAGGTGTTGTGGCCGACACGGACTGACTGAGGTCTTCCGGTTAGAAAGTCCAAGATCCAATTACACAGGGAATTGTTAAGGCCCAGCAGGTTTAGTTTATTTATGAGCTGTTGTGTGATTATTGTGTTGAATGCCGAGCTGAAGTCAATGAACAGCATTCTAACATAGGAGTCTTTATTTTCTAGGTGGGTAAGAGTTGTGTTGGGGAGGCTGTTTTTGATGTTGTGCATGACTAGCCTCTCAAAGCATGTCATCATGATTGGAGTCAGTGCTATGGGACGGTAGTCATTGAGACAGGACACAGGTGATTTCTTTGGTACCGGTATGATTGTTGTGGATTTGAGACATGTGGGGACGACTGCCTGGCTCAGCGAGGTGTTGAAGATATCTGTTAGGACATCTGTCAGCTGTGCAGCACAGTCTCTCAGAACACGGCCAGGTATGTTGTCAGGACCCGCAGCCTTGCGTGGGTTAATCCTAGATAGGGTCTTCCTTACATCGGCTGGAGACAGACAGAGCGCCCGGTCGTTGGGAGGTGTGGGCAGTTTTTGTGCAGGTGTGTTATTCTGCATTTCAAACCGTGAATAAAAGTGGTTGAGCGCATCGGGGAGGGATGTGTCCTCCTGGCCTGTGGCAGGGGCTTGTAGTCAGTGATGGTCTGAATGGCTTGCCACAGGCTCCGTGTATCTCTGCTGTCTGTGAAGTGATTGTTGATTTTTTGAGCGTATGACCGTTTTGCATTTTTGATGCCACAGGACAGACTGGCTCTTGCTGTTTTGAGGGCTGCTTTATCTCCTGATCTGAATGCTTCATCTCTGGTCTTTAGCAGCCCACGAAACTCTGATGTCATCCATGGCTTCTGGTTGGCACGTGTGGTGATGGTCTTGGTGACTGTCACATCATCTATGCACTTTTTGATGTAAGCAGTCACAGTTTCAGTGTACTCATGCAGGTCTGTGTGGTTGTTGTAGGTGGCTGCCTCTTTAAACATGTTCCAGTCTGTGTCCTGGAAGCAGTCCTGCAGTGCTGAGGTGGCATTGTCTGGCCATACGGTGATCTGCTTTTGAACCGGTTTGGCAAGTTTGAGAAGTGGTCTATATGCTGGGATTAGCATAACAGTGATGTGGTCCGAGTACCCGAGGTGGGGGCGGGGTACAGCCTTGTAAGCGTTCTTTACTGTTGTGTAAACAAAGTCCAGTGTGTTGTTTCCCCTTGTTGCAAAGTTCACATGTTGGTAGAACTTTGGCAAAACTGTCTTTAAGTTTGCGTGGTTGAAGTAACCGGCTATGATGAAAAAGCCATCGGGGTTATTTGTTTGTTGTTCACTGATGGCGCTATACAGTTCACGAAGCGCGTCCTTAGCGTTTGCACACAGGGGGATGTAAACCGCGACGACAACAATGACCGTGAACTCCCGCGGCAGATAGAACGGTCGACACTTCACAAACATAAACTCCACCAGCGATGAACAGTGTTTTGATAATACCGCAGCATTGTTACACCAGTCTTTGTTGATATACACACACAAGACACCTCCGTGGGTCTTACCAGATAGTGATGAATCTCTATCCGCTCGGTAGCTGGTTAGCCCGTGCTGCTGAATGGCGGAGTCCGGGATGTTGTCGTTGAGCCATGTTTCGGTGAAAACAAACACACAACAATCCCTTGCCTCATCTTGTGTAGACCGACTGAGCTGAATTAAGTCCAGTTTGTTTTCCAGAGAGCGAACTTTGAGAGCATGAGTGTTGGAAGAGCCGGTCTTGTGGGGTTAGCTCTTAGCCTAGCTCGTATACCTCCGCGCTTACCGCGCTCCCGTCCTCTCTCACACTGCTTGCGACGCTGCCTTGTGCGGGTAGCGTCAGTAGGCGAGGCCACGGTCTCGAGGTCCGGCTTCAGCAGTAAACAAAGGCCTTGTAGCTTCTCAGTAGCCGCTGGCGAGAGTTGGTGTTTGTATGCGCCTGTTTGTAAACACCTACAGAGTCCCTACTGTAGGTGAAAATATCATGAAACCCTTGAAGTGCTGTTCACCTCCAGGTCTGCAAGAGAGGCGAGACGCCTTTTTGGGATTCTGTCACCGCTGAGCCCTTGGTTCTATTTCAGCAGCACACAGAGAACAGCAATGGCAGGAGCAAAGATAATTGACAGCTTTCAGAACCAATCTAGTCATATCTTACTCCTATTCACACCCGCCCACTCACACCGACACGTTCTCTAGCAAAACAGCATCTTGTGTTCACAGCTACACATTAACACACTGCATGCATATCTGCTGGTTTATACATAACAAATCTAAACAACCACATGTTATTATGTTCTCAGCAGAAGCCTGACCACCAAAAAGATATGTATAGTGACTGAATTGAAGGAAGGAATGCAGCATAATTATAATTAGAGCTGGTCAGTATTTTTTGTGTGATGGTAGAAATCTGTCAACTGTTTTATTTTGTGATGCAAGTTATTACATAATGAGAAGATACATTATAAAATTTGTGATACTGCAAATATCTTTTGGTTTGGGTCTATCAAGTTCAAATTCATTAGATTACCCCAAATAAGGCACATGGTTATTCAAATGACTCATATTAGGATAGTGATTGAAATATACCATTACGAACTAAATTACTTTTGATTTTGGTCTATAATGGCCAACCCTAAATGCATGCTGGTCCATAATGGATAATCTTACATGTATTTATGTCTATAATGGCTAACCCTTTATGTATTTTAATCTATAATGGCCAACCCTGACTGCATGCTGGTCTATAATGGCTAACCTTACAAACATTTTGGTCTATAATGGCCAACCCTGAATGCATTTTGGTCTATAATGGCTAACCCTGCAAACATTTTGGTCTATAATGGCTAACCCTACAAACATTTTGGTCTATAATGGCTAACCCTACAAACATTTTGTCCTATAATGGCTAACCCTACAAACATTTTGTCCTATAATGGCTAACCCTACAAACATTTTGGTCTATAATGGCCAACCCTGAATGCATTTTGGTCTATAATGGCCAACCCTGAATGCATTTTGGTCTATAATGGCCAACCCTGAATGCATTTTGGTCTATAATGGCCAACCCTGAATGCATTTTGGTCTATAATGGCTAACCCTACAAACATTTTGGCCTATAATGGCTAACCCTACAAACATTTTGTCCTATAATGGCTAACCCTACAAACATTTTGGTCTATAATGGCCAACCCTGAATGCATTTTGGTCTATAATGGCCAACCCTACAAACATTTTGGTCTATAATGGCCAACCCTGAATGCATTTTGGTCTATAATGGCTAACCCTACAAACATTTTGGTCTATAATGGCCAACCCTGAATGCATTTGGGTCTATAATGGCTAACCCTACAAACATTTTGTCCTATAATGGCTAACCATACAAACATTTTGGTCTATAATGGCCAACCCTACAAACATTTTGGTCTATAATGGCCAACCCTGAATGCATTTTGGTCTATAATGGCTAACCATACAAACATTTTGGTCTATAATGGCCAACCCTGAATGCATTTTGGTCTATAATGGCTAACCCTACAAACATTTTGGTCTATAATGGCTAACCCTACAAACATTTTGGCCTATAATGGCTAACCCTACAAACATTTTGGTCTATAATGGCCAACCCTGAATGCATTTTGGTCTATAATGGCCAACCCTGAATGCATTTTGGTCTATAATGGCCAACCTTGAATGCATTTTGGTCTATAATGGCCAACCCTGAATGCATTTTGGTCTATAATGGCTAACCATACAAACATTTTGGTCTATAATGGCCAACCCTACAAACATTTTGGTCTATAATGGCCAACCCTGAATGCATTTTGGTCTATAATGGCTAACCATACAAACATTTTGGTCTATAATGGCCAACCCTACAAACATTTTGGTCTATAATGGCCAACCCTGAATGCATTTTGGTCTATAATGGCCAACCTTGAATGCATTTTGGTCTATAATGGCCAACCCTGAATGCATTTTGGTCTATAATGGCTAACCCTACAAACATTTTGGCCTATAATGGCTAACCCTACAAACATTTTGGTCTATAATGGCCAACCCTGAATGCATTTTGGTCTATAATGGCTAACCCTACAAACATTTTGGTCTATAATGGCAACCCTGAATGCATATTGGTCTATAATGGCTAACGCTACAAACATTTTGGTCTATAATGGCCAACCCTGAATGCATTTTGGTCTATAATGGCTAACCTTACAAACATTTTGGTCTATAATGGCTAACCCTACAAACATTTTGGCCTATAATGGCTAACCCTACAAACATTTTGGTCTATAATGGCCAACCCTACAAACATTTTGGTCTATAATGGCCAACCCTGAATGCATTTTGGTCTATAATGGCTAACCCTACAAACATTTTGGTCTATAATGGCCAACCCTACAAACATTTTGGTCTATAATGGCCAACCCTGAATGCATTTTGGTCTATAATGGCTAACCCTAAATGCATTTTGGTCTATAATGGCTAACCCTGAATGCATTTTGGTCTATAATGGCTAACCCTGAATGCATTTTGGTCTATAATGGCTAACCCTGAATGCATTTTGGTCTATAATGGCTAACCCTACAAACCTTTTGGTCTATAATGGCCAACCCTGAATGCATTTTGGTCTATAATGGCTAACCCTACAAACATTTTGGTCTATAATGGCTAACCCTACAAACATTTTGGTCTATAATGGCCAACCCTACAAACCTTTTGGTCTATAATGGCTAACCCTACAAACATTTTGGTCTATAATGGCCAACCCTGAATGCATTTTGGTCTATAATGGCTAACCCTACAAACATTTTGGCCTATAATGGCTAACCCTACAAACATTTTGGTCTATAATGGCCAACCCTGAATGCATTTTGGTCTATAATGGCTAACCCTGAATGCATTTTGGTCTATAATGGCCAACCCTGAATGCATTTTGGTCTATAATGGCTAACCCTACAAACATTTTGGCCTATAATGGCTAACCCTACAAACATTTTGGTCTATAATGGCCAACCCTGAATGCATTTGGGTCTATAATGGCTAACCCTACAAAGATTTTGGCCTATAATGGCTAACCCTACAAACATTTTGGTCTATAATGGCCAACCCTGAATGCATTTGGGTCTATAATGGCTAACCCTACAAAGATTTTGTCCTATAATGGCTAACCCTACAAACATTTTGTCCTATAATGGCTAACCCTACAAACATTTTGGTCTATAATGGCCAACCCTGAATGCATTTTGGTCTATAATGGCCAACCCTGAATGCATTTGGGTCTATAATGGCTAACCCTACAAAGATTTTGTCCTATAATGGCTAACCCTACAAACATTTTGTCCTATAATGGCTAACCCTACAAACATTTTGGTCTATAATGGCCAACCCTGAATGCATTTTGGTCTATAATGGCCAACCCTGAATGCATTTTGTCCTATAATGGCTAACCCTACAAACATTTTGGTCTATAATGGCTAACCCTGAATGCATTTTGGTCTATAATGGCTAACCCTACAAACATTTTGGTCTATAATGGCTAACCCTACAAACATTTTGGCCTATAATGGCTAACCCTACAAACATTTTGGTTTATAATGGCCAACCCTGAATGCATTTTGGTCTATAATGGCCAACCCTGAATGCATTTTGGTCTATAATGGCCAACCTTGAATGCATTTTGGTCTATAATGGCCAACCCTGAATGCATTTTGGTCTATAATGGCTAACCATACAAACATTTTGGTCTATAATGGCCAACCCTACAAACATTTTGGTCTATAATGGCCAACCCTGAATGCATTTTGGTCTATAATGGTTAACCATACAAACATTTTGGTCTATAATGGCCAACCCTACAAACATTTTGGTCTATAATGGCCAACCCTGAATGCATTTTGGTCTATAATGGCCAACCCTACAAACATTTTGGTCTATAATGGCCAACCCTGAATGCATTTTGGTCTATAATGGCTAACCCTACAAACATTTTGGCCTATAATGGCTAACCCTACAAACATTTTGGTCTATAATGGCCAACCCTGAATGCATTTTGGTCTATAATGGCTAACCCTGAATGCATTTTGGTCTATAATGGCTAACCCTACAAACATTTTGGTCTATAATGGCCAACCCTGAATGCATTTTGGTCTATAATGGCTAACCCTACAAACATTTTGGCCTATAATGGCTAACCCTACAAACATTTTGGTCTATAATGGCCAACCCTGAATGCATTTTGGTCTATAATGGCTAACCCTGAATGCATTTTGGTCTATAATGGCTAACCCTGAATGCATTTTGGTCTATAATGGCTAACCCTGAATGCATTTTGGTCTATAATGGCTAACCCTGAATGCATTTTGGTCTATAATGGCTAACCCTGAATGCATTTTGGCCTATAATGGCTAACCCTACAAACATTTTGGTCTATAATGGCCAACCCTGAATGCATTTTGGTCTATAATGGCTAACCCTGAATGCATTTTGGTCTATAATGGCTAACCCTGAATGCATTTTGGTCTATAATGGCTAACCCTGAATGCATTTTGGCCTATAATGGCTAACCCTACAAACATTTTGGTCTATAATTGCCAACCCTGAATGCATTTTGGTCTATAATGGCTAACCCTGAATGCATTTTGGTCTATAATGGCTAACCCTGAATGCATTTTGGTCTATAATGGCTAACCCTGAATGCATTTTGGTCTATAATGGCTAACCCTACAAACCTTTTGGTCTATAATGGCCAACCCTGAATGCATTTTGGTCTATAATGGCTAACCCTACAAACATTTTGGCCTATAATGGCTAACCCTACAAACATTTTGGTCTATAATGGCCAACCCTATATGCCTTTATCTTGAAAAATAAATAAATAAATAAAATAAAATAAAATAAAATAAGACACTTACATTTCACTGCTGGTTATACTCTGTATAACTGTGTATGTGACGAATAAAAAAATCTTGAATATTGTCTTTTTTAATCTATAATGGCCAACCCTGAATGCATGCTGGTCTATAGTGACCAACCCTAAATGTATGTTGGTCTATAAAGGCAAAACCTAATTGCATGATTTATAATAGCCAACCCTAAATGCATTTAAGTCAAGAATTGCCAACCGTAAATCCATGCTGTTCTATTATGGTTAATCCAACATGCATTGCATTGCAAAAACCAAAATACGAAGAACGTGAGATGATTCCAGAGTACATGTGTGTGTGTGTGTATGAGAGAGAGGAGCTCTCATGTCTCCAAGCCTCAGTGTCTCAGTGAGTAACATGTCTGTGACAGTAAGGCCATCATCTGCAGAAGAAAATCACAAAGGCAGACCAGTGCATGCTAAAGCAGACATCATGCACAGGAAAAGCAGGTCATATGCATGTGCAATGTAAGGATAATGCTGGATTTTTGAATCAGCAGAATGAAGTGATGCTTGCTTTAGCGCAAAGACTCACTGAAATCATCAAGTTATTAAATGCTTTAGGTAGAATGCAACTACTGCACAAAATCTGATGCATCCACCATCCTTAACTACTGTTATCATGAGAAACCAACGTGCAAAAAAAAAAATATATATATATATAATGTGCTTTACATGCAAAGTATCATAATGTTTATGTGCTCAGTGTACAATGCTACAATTCTTTAAACAAAAATGATACTTATGTAAAAATTAGCAGATTGTGATTCTCAGTCTTTTGAGATTCTAGAACAGATTAATGCAGGTTATTGCAAAATGTGTCACATAATTTTGTGATATGGTGGAGTGAATTAACCTAATTAACAAAGTAAGCATCTGCATCCTGAGCTGATCTTTAACATATGGGTTGACAAATAAAACCCTGCAGCTGAACGTCTGTTGAAAGGAGCAGCATATGTACAAAAATATGTATATTTCAGAGAATAAATCCTCCTTTAATTTAGTTTTTTCTCAAGAGCAGCAGGAATCATGTTACTGCTTATGTTAGTAAAACTCTTTTTTCAGCAAGAGATCACAGGGTCTTTTTTAAGCAGCACAGCAATGCTCCTGGGATCAGGGAATGATTCAGACCTCTTACCCCAAAATATAAACCCTGTCATCATTTACTCACCATCATGTCATTTCAGACTTTATAACTTTAAACTGCGAGATGTAAACTTTCAATTCTGAGAAGAAAAGTCAAAAGTTGTTTAACCTGTCAGTCACATGTTCCAATACTTTTGGTAAGATGAAAAATAGGTGGGTTCAAACAAAAGGTGCTATCTTCTAAGTTGTGCATCACATCCAGATGAAAATACCTGTAAATAAAAGCTGAAATGTTAATCTCTCATCTCATATTCATCTTTTGATGTCAAACCCAAATGTTTTCAGTCTGCAGCAAAAATAAAGGAATTGGCCTCACTGTTCCAATACTTTTGGAGGGCACTGTATATATATATATATATATATACACACATAATATATTGTGTATTTAAAATTTTCTGGTAAATATTCCTTAAATATTGTTTTAGTAATATTTTTAGTAGTAGTAGTACCATCATTACATTAACATATATATTTCTGTCAAGTTAAACCAAACTTATTTTGATGGATTGCTGCGAACTATGCTTGTTTGTATATGATATGATGATAGCTTTCTGCAAATAAAAGATCAAATACTGATGAAGTGACTCTCAGAGCAGTTGTAGAGATGATGTTTATGTGTTTATGTCCTCTTATATTGAGGCGGCAGCGGCAGAAAACACCACGAGCGTCACACACTTCAGTAAAAGAAACCGCTCTCTTATGACTGGAATCCAATCATAGTGCTCTAAATAAACAGTGTTTTACTCTTATTAAAATGCATTCTTAAAGTACCAGTACTAGTAAAATGAGGAATCGTATGTTTTTTAACAGCAGGTTATCACGATACGTTTTCAGTACGGGTAGATCATGCAGCACTACTGAGTAAAGATGCCTTATGAAGCATCACTGCAGCTCTATTTCAGTTTCAGCTCCAACAAAAGAGCAGGAACGGGTCAAAAGAACAGTATCTCTGTGCTGGTGAGGCTCCCAGGGGCCCGGGGCCCCTCGCGCCGCTCGATCTCTGCAGGCGCTGGGTGAGGGTTGTGCAGACGCCGAGGCTGAATGTCAACAAGAATATGCAAATCCACCATGACAACTAGTGCAGGAAACATGTTCTCGCTGACTCCAAGACCCTTGATATTTCACAAAGTTAAACTAGACGAGGCAGCCGCCACCCTGGGGAATCAGATCGGATTATTAGCACACACACACACACACACACACACACACACACACACACACACACACACACACATTCCTGAGGTTCGAGCGGAGAATCGTCCGTCTGCAGGAACAGAGGAACCAGCAGAGAGTGTGAAGCGACTGAAGGGTCAAGCTGTGATGCTTTCACAGGAGCAAAAAGAGCAGATGCTATTTGCACCCCACTGTAAATGGGAACAAATATGTGCTGTATAATGCTATAAATACTATTAACATATTTCCAAGGAACAAATATAAGACTATAAAACATAATAAATGTTCCAAATTATGTATTTAAAATGATATATAATACAGTGCAGTGAAAATGTTTTTGCCCCCTTCCTGTTTCTTTAATTTTTTGCATATTTGTCACACTTAAAAGATTCAGATCATCAAACTAATTTTAATATTACGCAAAGATAATGCAAGTAAATACAAAATACAGTTTTTAAATGATGGTTTCATTTATTAAGGGAAACAAGCTGTCCAAACCTGCCTGGCCCTACGTGAGAAATGAATTGCCCCCTCCTGTTAAATCATGAAAGAACTGATTAAACACATTATATTAGAAAGCTGAGTTATATTTCTCTATCCAAACCCAAGCCTGATTACTGCCAGACCTGCTGAATCAAGAAAGAACCTGTCTGACAAAGTGAAGCATGCTAAAAGAGCAACACATCATGCCACGATCTAAAGAAATTCAAGAACAGATCAAAATAGTTGACATGTATCGGTCTGGAAAGGGTTATAAAACCATTCCTAAGGCTTTGGGACTCCAGTGAACCACGGTCAGAGCCATTATCCACAAACGGAGAAAACTTTGAACAGTGGTGAACCTTCCCAGGAGTGGCCGGCCGACCAAAAGTACTCCAAGAGAGCAACGACAGCTCATCCAGGAGGTCATAAAATAACCCAGAACAACATCTAAACACCTGCAGGCCTCACTCGCCTCAATTAAAGTCTGTGTTCATGATCCAACAATAAGAAAGAGACCAAAAACAACACATTTGCCAAAAAAATATCTTGATTATACCCAAGACTTCTGGGCAAATATTCTGTGGACTGATGAGACAAAAGTTTAACTTTTTGGAAGGTGTGTGTGTCCCGTTACATCTGGCATAAAACCAGCACAGCATTTCATCATACCAGCAGTCAAACATGATGGTGTTAGTGTGCTGGATCTGGGCTGCTTCACTGCTTCAGGACCTGAACGACCTCCATAACTGATGGATCTGTCTCAATGAGAATCATACATTAAAAGAAAAGACGGAATCACTCGCAGATTTTGATTAAACTACTGTTTATTTGCATCTTTGTTCTTATTTTTAATAACAAAGAAAATAAAAAAATGCTATATTGTGATTAATAATATAGTTATTATTATTGAGAAAATAATATCTTTATACAACACATACATATATAGCCTATATATATTTTTTTTTTTCAGACACATACAACAAATAAACATTTTATGAGAATTTATATCCATATTAATTTTTTTTTTTTAATATTTAAAAAATCTCATAAAATATGCTTGGTTGTGTTATGGAAGTCTCTTATTTTTAAGTATTTTTAAGACAGTTGACGAGAAGAGGCTTAGTTTTCTACATTTTAATTCAGTTGTAATTCAGCTATATGTATATATATGTAATTCATATATATATATATTTAATGTAGCTCTCTTAAGACATTTGTGTTTTTACCTTGTATTTGTGATATATATTGCAAAAAATATTTTGTATTATGTAGGTAAAAAAAAAAATACAGTAGGTTTTGGGTCTAAATAGTGCTGTTTTCTCTATTAAACTGATGTTAGTGAGCCAGTATTACTGAGGGGTCAGAGGTCAGAAACGGGGCAGAAGTGCAGGCCAGGCTGCTGAAGGTGTGTTTTGGTTGTTTCATAACTTCAGATCACGTCTTCAGTTCGTCCTGAGAGGATGTGTGATAAATCCGCCGCCTGGAGTGTGCGCGGGATTGAGTTTGTGTGCTGAATCTCTCATTTCATGACGCGCGGGGAGGCAGGCTAATAACAGCACAAACGCTGACGTCAGTGGTGTGATACATGCCAGGGCTGAACGCTGCGTGAGTGTGTGTGTGTGTGTGTGTGTGTGTATGAGTGTGTGTGAGTTTCAGCTAGCTGCTCACAGGCTGATGGAGTTTTTGTCTCCAAGGTCGAGCTCCCTGCTAAACTCAACACTGCAACCCTAGAGACACGAACTACAGCAAACGTGAGAAGAAAACACAGCAGATCTGAAAACATCCGTCAGGAGGCATATAACACAGGACAGAAAACATGGACTGAATCACAGAATCCAGCCATAAACATCTCATTTACAGTACAATGGTGGAATTTGGCAGATTTTGGCTGCACAATTAATCCAGAGTCATTATAGACCAGTGTCTGTAATATTAAAGCTCAAAAGAGCGCTGTATAAATGTGGATTTGCATGTTGTGCATCTGAGTTTGTTCTAATAACTAGACTTACGTCACCTAATTACCACCAGTTTTGATATTACATTTTTATAAAATCAGAAAAATTAATTGTAAAAATTAATAAATTGTTAAAGGTTTATAAATTTAATAGTTAAACCAATAATTCTGATTAGGGAAAAATAAATGAATTTCCTAAGGCCCTAAAAATATAATTTTTGTTAAACTTGTTAAATCGTACTGTATAGATTTCACAATTTTATGTTTTTAAATACAAAAATGGGATTTAACCATTAAACAACAAATAATAATAATAAACAAATAATAGTATAAAGTAACAAATAATAATTTTGGGAAAACTAAAATGAATTGGCCCTAAAAATTTAGTTTAGTTCATGATTTAATTTAATTAGGCATATTTTTGTTTCTTAATATTAAATTCAATCAATGAAACAATCAAGTAAAGTCAAGTGAATAAAATAAATGAAACAGAATTCATATTGCCTTCAAATATTTTGTAAACTTTAATAAATTGTAGCTGGTTTCATTTAATTAGACATACACTTTAATTAATACAATTTATTTGAACTATTACAGCATCCATAAAAAAAATTAAATGGACAAAAACAAAAAAAATGAATATCATATGGCCCTAAAAAAATTTGTTTTGTTAATCTGTATAAGTTTTATGATTTAATTAGACATTTTTTGACCACAAAAACAATTTAACCCTCAAAATGGAATCTAGACAATTAAAACAGGGGAACTAAATGAAATTAAAACTTAATTTGGGTAAAATAGAAACCGATTTCATCGAGCTCTAATAATACACAAACGCAGTTTTGCGCCGATACGAAGAGGGCAATTAGTCTTACGCTTCAGAGAAAATAAGCACATTACATAAGCCAATGACACACAGCTGAAGAAAGCACAGCTACCATTAACATCCGCTGTCAGAGAGATTCAGCGCAGACGTGACCGCAGCCTCGCTCCTCCAGACCGAAGGTCAAAGGTCAGCGCTCCGACCTCGTCCGCACACCTCGAGGAGCTGGAGGATGAAAGGAAAGCGTGTTTTCTGGATATAAACAGAAGGAAGGGTTTATGTGACACTGGGCAGGGCAGACATCCGTGACGGAAATGCAAATTTGGCTGTCTGCGCACGCGGCCCTGAATAGACGCTAATTGTGGTGGAAGCATCGGCGTATTTTTAGGGCGGCTCACATAAGTGTGTGTGTGTGTGTGTGTGTGTGTGTGTGTGTGTGTTCGCAAATATAAAGAGATTTCCAAGCAAGGAAAGAGCCTTTGGTCACAGATCATGATCTGAAAACTACATCAGACTCTAAATCGAGTTGCAGGTAGAACAATTACTGCTTTCGCTGCTAATTACACAGCGCTCCAAAGCCTCCTCAATTAGTGCTCACGTTCTAGAACAAACCTGAGCGTCATCTATTCTAGAGCATGCTGTAATTATTACTGATGGCGATCGCTGGCTCACAGCAGATGCGTGTGATATTAATAAGACATTAATAAACACCAACACAAACCGCTTCAGCAGGAGTTTAAGCTCAGATTTCTGTTTCTCAAAGCTGATTAGGAGAAGATCAAGTTAATGAAGCTGTCGGGATTAAACCCACTCGTTAATGAGCCTCAGAAAATACACAACAGAAAAGAGGAGAAGTTCGTCTATAAAAGACTTTTAAAAACCTAGTAAACATTTTAAAGATTGCATTTTTAGGTAGCGCTTTATTTTAAGGTGTACTTGTTACACGTTACATGCACTATTATATTAGCAATTAATTATGCATAATTACATGCAAGTAACCCAAAACCAAACCCTAATCCTAACCCTAACCATACAGTAGTGATTAGTACTTAAATGTATAGTTACATTGAAACAAGGACACCTTAAAAGGACACCTAGTTAAGTACTTAGTAGTAGTCGTTGTACTTACATGAAACAATGTACTTATCATGTAAGTAAGTTATGGAACAGTCTGTAATTACAGTTAGTAATGATGTAGATGTAATAGACAGCTGCTGTTACACACATGTATCAGACCGAGTCTGTTACACAGATACTTATGTAACAAAAAGATTGTTACATGTGTTGCAGACTTTATACAACGTAATTATAAATGTAAGTACACAGACATAAGCTACTTAAAATAAAGTGTATCAGGATTGTACTTAAGTGTGCTAGTATCTGTGTAACAGACTCGGTCTGATACATGTGTGTAACAGTAGCTGTCTATTACATCTGCATCATTACTAACTGTAATTACAGGCTGTTCCATAACTTACTTACATGATAAGTACATTTTGTTTCATGTAAGTACAACGGCTACTACTAAGGACTTAACTAGGTAATTACTCTGTATTATGACACCTTAAAATAAAGTGTTACCAAATAGAATGTAACCCATTTTTGTTAGCTGTATTAAAAAATAATAATATTTATGTACTGTAAATATTATTTTCATTTTAAATATGTTTTTAGTTTTTAGCTTCATTTAAAAAAAAAATCTAACATCTACATTTTATTTTCAGCATATGAATTTTACCTTATTTTTTTGTTGCAGTTTTTCTGAGGTTCGTCAGTAAAATGACTCCATGCGTGTCCTTCTGTTGTGTTATCAGCTCATAACCCTCGCCTGAATGCAGACGATAATGAAAGAATAATTGAGAATGAGTTTGATGGGTTTGTTCAGTGATGAATGTTATTACATGACTGAATACTGACCTTTAATCTGAACACAACACACTCATCCAGCAGAAACACCATCATGTTTCACAGCACAGACTGACTCCAGCGCTTGCGTCTCAAATGCTGCCGGCAGTTAATTACTAAATATTGGTGTT
>NC_136750.1:31014852-31054852 GCF_936440315.1 Barbus barbus
CCCTTCTCCACCCGCGGCACCACCTCCTTCAGCGGCTGCAGAGAGACCAGAGAGAGAGAGAGAGAGAGAGCTGAGACTGCCCCCTGCTGGACACACACACAACACTGACCCTACACACTCCACCAATCAACACCTTACTAGACTTGATTCAACACTCCAAATTACAAAACAGTTATTTAAATCTCTTATAACATTCAAGAATAAATACAAGAAATAAAAACATTATATGTGATCCTGGAGCACAAAACCAGTCATAAGGGTACATTTTTCAAAATTGAGATGTATACATCATCTGAAGCTGAATAAATAATCTTTCCATTGATGTATGGTTTGTTATGATAGGACAATATTTGGCTGGGATACAACTATTAGAAAATCTGGAATCTGAGGGAGCAAAAAAATCTAAATATTGAGAAAATCTCCTTGAAAGTTGTTCAAATGAAGTTCTTAGCAATGCATATTACTAATCAGAAATGAAGTTTACTGTGCTGCTGGTCCTTCAAGAGTCACTCTCAAACATTTGTCTTCATGTATTTCACAACACTTCAGCATGTTCAGCATATATGACATCACAAATCAATTTGAATAGTACATTGAGTTTCATTTATTGACATGAAAATCATATAGAAACGTTTTTAAAGCAATAGTTACATCTATATGTCAGAATAATTATATATCCTAGTACAAATTCTTCAGGACAGTGATGTACGAGTGGAATAATACTCAGGTGGTAGATATCGTTAAGCATGTCACATCGTCTGTGTTTTTAGTAATTAAAACCAAATGCGTTCATCAGTGATTGCATATCAAAGGCAGGGACATATGTGTGTATTTTATTTTGTGGTTTCAATGGAACGAACGGGACTGAAGTCGTCTCTCACAACAGCAGCAACGAGCACTCAGCGTGATTTCAGAAGCAACATTTCAGCGTCAGATCGCCTTTTACTTCACACAAACATCTGCCTTGCAGATACCCGGTTACGGGAATGGCTTCGGGAGTAAACCCGGAGGAAAAATCCGGAGTGGAGCCCCTAAGGCAGTTGAATCGTCGACATCGACATCTTTCCTGCAGCTCCAAATGTAATGGTCTTCGCTCTTTTGGATTAAGTCGGTGCGGCCGAGAGGGGCACCCTGTTGAACGGGCAGCAGTAGGTCTTCATGTACCACTACCTCGACGTGTACTCTAGAGAAAACTCTGTCTCCCAGGAAGCACTTGATTCAATCGAGGATCTGCCCGTTCTAAAGGAGTTGGATGCAGAGCCCACCCTGGAGGAACTCAACAAAGCCATCGATGCCTTATGTGGCAAAGTTCCAGGTGAAGATGGAATACCTCCTGAAATCATCAAGTGTGGAAAGCCAGCCCTGCTTGAGCTCTCAACAGATATTATAGTGTTAGGGGCTCCATTGCGCCACCGTTTTAGCTCCGCCCCAAACTGTTTAACTCCACAAGTCAGTACTATATAGTTCAGAGTCTTTATAATGTGTTTCAGCAATACATTTCTAACATTTGTAATGTGTTTAGAAACAATTCTCAGAATTCTCTTTACACAGACTTTAAGATCACTTAAATTAGAAGTTATTTTTTTAAAGTCTAATAAATGTTAAAATTGATAGCTCTAAATACTGTAATGTTGAATGCTATAGTCAATGGTTAAATATTAGGGGGGAAAACTATTTTTTATCAGTAGTATTGGTATCAGTGATACTGGCCTTCAGTCATAAAAAGATGCCATTAAACAAATTAAAAAACTGTCTGTGCTGTTTTTACATAATTTGAAGATTTAATGTGAAATTATTGCAATATAAAAGTACATTTAAAAACTTTAATGTTAGGTGGGATTAATCGTTAATTTTGCGATTAAAAAAAGTGTAATTAATTAGTTAATTTCTTTAATCGATTGACAGCGCACACACACACACACACACACACACACACACACACACACACACAGATCAAAACAATGAAAGTCTTACAATTCTGGGGTACGGCACTCGCCCGAAAGAGTAAATCTCCCACAGCAGAACGCCGTAACTCCACACGTCAGATTTAGTGGAAAACCTCTGTGAAAACACCAGAGAAAATCTATTAATGAGATGAAAGTAGTACTGATGAGGTTCTCTGAAAATAAAAAGCTTTTCACATCAGGAGTGATGCAACAAAGCAGCATGAATCCCTGACAGAACGAGTCAAACACAAACGCTCACAAACTACAGCAAAAGCCAATCATTCACATGCTTTAAATGCTAAATATGATCTTGTTGCACAATCAACATCCATCAGGAACAAGCTTCAATATTACTGAGTTTTTCTTGAAATACCTTCTCTCGCAGCGCCTCAGGTGAGGTCCATTTGACGGGCAGCTTGGCCGTGTCCTGAGTGGACGATGCCTCCTTGGTCAGTCCGAAGTCGCTCACTTTGGCGATGTTATCATCGGACACGAGCACATTACGAGCCGCCAGATCTCTGTGTACGAAGTTATTGGCCTCCAGATACTCCATGGCTTCACAGACATCACTGAGACATGGACACAAACACACTGAAGATCCCGCTGGACACACACACACACACACACACACACACACACACACACAGCTGACTGACTGATGCTTAACTCACAGAGAAAACTTGAGCAGACACTCGCCGCCCAACACGGTCCGGCCCCGAGAGCGCAGGTAATCCACCAGACAGCCCTGCTCAACATACACACACACACACACACACACACACACGATCATAAAATAATCCAGGCGTCTCAGATTGCATTAATTAAACAGGATTTCTCAGCATCACTGATTAACTGCCTGCTAAATAACCCTCATAAAAATCTTTTTTGACCTGAAATACATATAAAAATAGCTTAAAAATCCAGTTTTTAGTACAGGAATTAACTTTACAAATACTTTAAGACCCTCAGAATACTCATAATTTATTTTTTCCAATTTTATTTCTTTGTTTTTAAAGATATATAACCATTTTTAAAAACGTTATGCATTTTGTGTGTGGGTCATTTTGACGGGGTATGTATGGAGCACCATTAGTGTCAAAGATACTTTTTGTTCAATTATCTATGAAGATATATCAGTGCTAAAAACATCTGTAAATATATATTGTCCCCATATCTCACGCACATTAAGGACTGAATTTTGTTGATGAACGTGAATATATATGCCTACTGACAAACTACTGCAGCATCAACAACTGATTTGTTTTTTTAAAAATCCGAAAGTGAATGTTTATGCAAGTAAATTTAAATATTTATCTTTTTGAAAACTTTGAGTAATATTTATGTTGTTTTGTCAGAAATATTTATTTTTTTATTTTTTCCTAAAAATATATTTGGACTGATTTTGAGCAGTCATGATTTCAAAGGATTTTAAGAAATTAAATTCCATTGATTCCATAAGATATTCTAAATAATAAATTTATATACATTATAAATTTTATACAATGGTATATTAAAAAAAAATATCATTAGTATTAATATAAAATTCTCTCTCTCTCTCTATATATATATATATATATATATATATATATATATATATATATATATATATATATATATATATATATATATATATATATATATATATATATATATATATATATATATATATACACACATATACATATATCTATACATTTATAGAAAATTTTATTTTAACACGAATGAGATTTTTTTTTAATATACCATTGTATAAAATTTATAAAAACATAGGCTTATAATATGAGAATTACCAGTATTAAGACTATTGGAACAGGTTGTGTACATATATATATATATATATATATATATACACAGTGCCCTCCATAAGTATTGGAACAGTAAAGACAAAATTGCTCTGTTGGCTGTGGAGTCAAGACATTTACAAATATGATTAAAAGATGAATATGAGACAAAACAAAAACTACAGAATGTCACATTTTATTATTAGCCGTTTCAACACATACATGTTTTACCAAATAAAAAGAGCAGCACTTTTAGAGTTCATCCACTCATTGATGTGAGCATAAGTATTGGAGCAGTTGAACATAAGGCAGATATAAAAGATCCCTTGCACACAATCACAGCAGTGAGTCTGTAACCCATAGACATCACCAGACTCTTGCTCTCATCCTTTGAAATACTTTTCCCAGCGTTTAATGCAGACAATCCCAATTGTTGCTTGTTTTGGGGAGTTTCTGCCTTTACTCTCCTCTTCAGCTGCTGAAATTCATGTTCAATCAGATTTAAATCTGGAGATTGACTTGGGCAATCTAAGACTTTCCATTTCTTTGCTCTTATAAACTCCTTGACTGAACTGGCAGGGTGTTTTGGGTCATTGTCCTGATGCAATATGAAGCACTTCCCAATGAATCTGGTGGCATTTTCTTGAATATTGGTAGGCAAGATGGTTTTGTACCCTTCCAAATTCATTCTGCTACTGTCATCATACATTAAGTCATCAGTAAAGTTGAGAGGGCCTGTTCCAGAGACAGACATACATGCCCATGCCATGACACCACCTCCACCATGCTTTACAGATGAGGCTGTATGCTTGGGATCATTGCAGTTCCCTGTTTTTCTCCTCATTTTTGCTTTCCCATCACTTAATCACTATTTTCATCACTATGTTTGGTGCTGGTCAGAGGTTTGCATCTTGCTGTGTAGCATCTGTAATTCTGTGTCAAAGTCTCCTGAGGACAGTAGATTGTCAGAGCATCACCCAGCTTTCTGGAAGTTGTTGGTGATTTTACAGACACGTCTTTTAGGATTCATTTTCACAGCTTTTATGATTTGTCTGTCATCAGCTACTGTTGTTTTCTCAGCCGATCAGGTCGTTGTTGGTTGCTGGTGTCGCTGGTGGTTTCCAAACTCGATTTCTCCAAGCCCTTTGTTTTTGCTAGAGCTCTAATTGACTTCCTCTTTTCTTTTAGCATCCAAATTGCTTTCTTTTCTCTCAAAGTCAGCTCCCTCATCTTCATCCTGGTTTGTGTGTGTCATCATCGAATGCAAGATTCAGAATACAGAAGTAATGGATATAACTGATACGACACATTCCCTGCTTTTAATATCTGAAGAATGAATGCAACAGGACACAGCTGATCACTTAGAAAGACCTGAGAGGCAACTGCTCCAATACTTATACTCTCATCAGATAGAGGGATGAACTCTAAAAGTGCTGAACTTCTTAGCTGCTAAATATCCACATATATTATGCAAGTAAAAACTTATTTTGGATGTGATTAATTGCGATATATATATATATATGAATTTAATAGTCATTAATAAAACAAGGCTAAATGAAATAAAAACATGGTAATAATATGGTAACATTCAAACCTTATTACTTAAAACTTATTACTCGGTTCACCTAGTAATGAGAAGTTGCTGATCAGATACAGTTTGAAGTTGAAACGGTATTCGTTGAGAAATATTAGACATAATGCAGGACTTTTAACTATAAACAAGCCCTAAATACACTGAGACTCTTATTTTGAAATGTTTCTGCATTAATACTTCCAGCTGCACACAAAAAAATTAAAGAGATAAAACATGTACTCTTACAACCATCTACAACATATTACCATATAAATACAATACTGTGAACATTGTGATAATTCATCAACAGATCATAAGCAATTAATGGCATTAATTAGTTCATGATTCAACTTTTAAAAGCAACACAGAGAGAACGGCACTGACCTTGGTCATGTATTCAGTCACGATGAACAAACTGCCTCGTTCCTCCACGATCACCCCTAATAACTGCACCAGGTTAGTGTGTCTCAGCTGACTGCAACACACACACACACACACACACACACACACACACACACACTGAAAGCACTGACAGCCAATCAGAATCCATCTGACTTTAAAAACTCTGCATATGTTTATGGTCAAGTATCATATTTGCTCCATCAGGCTTTTATGGTTCATATAGTCTGATCTACTGAGAACATGAAGACTCAAACTGAGCAAAATATGAATTTGCTGGAGACACTAATATTTATGATGAAATTCTGAAGCTTGTGATGTAAATCAATGAGATGTTTATAACAGTAGATCAGATACTGACATAAAATGATCTAAATATCATCACTCTATATCTCCAGTAATGTCTATATCTCCAGTAATGTGTCTATATCTCCAGTAATAAGTCTCAGTAAGATGAGACTGAAATGATCCAAACATATAATGCAATGCTGATTGAGAGATGAAGAAATCAACGCTCCTCAGAAGATCCTGATGATCAGATTTGAGACACACTGATTTTTCTAGAAAATGATTGATGGAGAATCAAGTAAAGCTGAGCTGCTTCAGTCCAGTAAGAGTTCATCTGGAGATATGACTGCAGTTATTCTGAAGCTTACTTGATCAAAATCAGTCCAGATTTGACACTGAAGCAGCCGCTGAAGCTGGACGCTTGCACACCTGTATAAAGTTGTGAAGTCCAGGTGAAGGTCAGTCTGATGATCTGTACTCACGTCATGACTGAAGCTTCAGCGAGGAAGGCCTGAGCCGTGGCGTCGTGTTTGATGCACTTCACTGCCACCTTTGTCCCTCGGTAATCTCCCACCATCACATCTGACACACACACACACACACACACACACAGATTACACACTGATTCTTCATCCTCAAACACAGCATCACACGGATCTTCACGCACCTCCGAACTCTCCTTTGCCGATGGTCTGTATGAGTTTGAGATCTTTCCTGTTCATAGCCCATCCACCTGTGAAGACAGACGTCTTAAAGATAAAAGTGCTTTCACTTCTGAGTCCTGGCAGATCTGAGCAGACATCAGCATGAACCTCGCTTCACATTCATCGCTGGGATCTGCTGAGATGCATTTCCTTTCATCTTCTAGATTTATTGAACAGTAAAGTTTACTGTAGTTTAAAATGAGCTCCATGTAATATTGCATATAGCTGATAAATCAAGGAAAATACAAATCATTTAGAAAAATTAAAGAATTTTGTTTGTAGGATGAACGTCAAGGTTATTATCGTTAACTAAAACAAAAACATTGTTAACTGAAGCTGAAATAAAATATACATATTAGATGGAAAATCTGTTCAGTTTAGTTTAAGTTGAACCACTAAAATGAGTAACTGGAAAGAAAATAAGAACTAAAACTGAATAATGAATAATAAATATTTAGTAGTATTTAAAATAAACTACTAATAAATATTGTGAAAGCACAAAAAATGACTAATATATAAAAAACTAAAAGTAAAAAGTTACTTCAAAATATTAACAGAAAAACTGGACAAATAATGCTGTAATTAACTAAAATATAATCACTAACTGAAAATACAATCTCAAATGGAACTAGAAATACAAATAAAAAAAAGCATTAATAAGCAGCAGTAATTCTTCAAATAAACAAAAAATAATAAAAATGACAAAAGCACAATAACAAAATTACAATTATTTGAACTAAAATTAAATTGAATACTGAAAAACAAAAAGCAAGTTTAAAAGTATGTGACTGGAGCACAAAACATAAGGGGCAATGTTTTTAAATGGAGATGTATACATGCAATCCGTAACTTTTTATGGTTAAAAATGATCCGAAATCAATATTTGAGCGAGTACACAACCAGCCAGCGCTTTAAAATTCCACAAAAGACATTTAATGTCCAACAACAAATATTAGAGCAAAATGTATATTTTACTCAGAATTATTGCGCTCCTATTTGATTGCACTCGTTGCTCTCGCGTGCCTCGTCCACTCCTGACAGTAAAATACATATGTTTGCATGACTTTCTAACATCTACAGATGAAGAATATACCTGTGACGTGTCAGTTCTGCACGGAGGAAAACACAACATCTCAAAGGCATTAAACGGCACAGATATATTCGCTGTTTGCCGAGGGGGATCGATCTGATCCATGATCCACATTAAGGGCTGCTTAAGAATAAGCGTGCTCAAATTAGATCATGTCAATTTAATTAGTCGCTTATGGAAACGCTTTAGCCCCGATTGATTGGTTAGGTTATTTCAAGCCAGGTTCCGGACTTTAAAACGTGTTTTTCCTCCGTAATGTTGTTGTGATTCGTCATCTTCACGCGCAGCGGCGATGAGAGAACACGCTCGAGGCACAGTTTAGAGGAGAAATCAATCCACAGAGAAAATACTGCTCACTTTCTAAATAATACAAATATAGCACATCCACTAGTAATTCTATATAAATAAATGGGTTTTTACCGATGCAAATACATTGGAAATTATGCATCGCGACATAAATGACCATTTGTATCCGATGCACACTTTTTAAACTGACGAGTCGCATCGTTAACTTTTTCTGCCGATGCACCGAGCGAAACCGGCAATCTTCCCATCCCTAGTGTGTAATAACATATTAGAAATAATGAATTCTTATTTATAAAATTAATCAAATAAAATTACTAACTGGAAGTAAAAGAAATAAAAACTCAAACTAAAATAATAAATTCATAAATTATAATGTTATAAATATATCTTAAACATTAAAAAAAAAAAAAAGATCTGGAATTAAATTGAAACCTGATAGCATAAATTAGCATAATTAAAAGCTACTTTGGAAAATAAAGATCTATAATAGTAGATAAATAAAAGTGAAATAGCACAGGATCACTGTTGAAGCTCAAAGAGAGACTGACTCCTGGAGAACTCGTCCTGCGCCGCCACCGTCCCCTCCATCAGCTTGGGTTTGATGAGCCGCGTGCAAAGACCGTCAGCGTCTTTAGTGTAATGCTGCACACACACACACACACACACACACACACACACACAGGTTAACATGCATGATCAATAGTCACGTTGCACACAGAAGCGGTTATGAACTCTGCTCAGGGTCGGAGCACTTCCTGTGAAAGAGGAAACACACAGAGACTGTGGGCCCAAAACAAGGAGAACGGAGGGGAAGAGTGACAGCAGCCCGAGGGAGCAGAGCATGCTGGGATAGAGGTCACACTCGTCTCACGGCGCTCTGTTGAGATGTTTCCGGTACAAACATGACTTTCTGAGCTGATGCAGAATTAGCTTTCCTGCCACTAACAATAAACATCCAGGGGAGGAAAAATGACATAAACGCATCAAATCATGAACAAAACGAACGATCAACGACTCAAACTCAGTCAAATCACTACAGCTCAATCAGCTGTCATGGGTTTTTCTGTTTTTAATACATCTTTTAAAAACATTATGTCTTCATATTTGTGTTTGCTCATTCAATGAGAAGCAAAAAAAAAAAATTGTTTTTTATGATTTTGTAAATATGTATTTTTTTCCTAAATTACAAAAACATTTTTAGCTGTCCTGGACAACAGAATAATTCTCTTCATCAGACTCTTGTTTAGATGAAACTCAGGAGCCACTAGAGGGCAGAACAAACTCTTAGGAATCAATTTCATGAACACACACACAGGTCTGCTCTTGTTAACAGCGGTTTCACAAGATGTGTGTGTGACGTTGATTCAGCTTGTTATGACACGCCATCAAGAGAAACAATGATGAGAATGAGAAAGACGACAAGAGAATGTGAAGAATGCCTTAAACACACACACACACACACACTCACACACACACTCTCACACACACACTCACTCTCACACACACTCACTCTCACACACACACACACACACACACACACTCTCACACACACTCTCACCTCCACCAGCTGCATGAGGTTGTCGAAGTACTCCTCCTCGTCGATGGACAGTTTCCCGCTGTGGTAGATGATGCGGTAGTGCTCCACCTTGCTGTCGCAGCTCACACACAGCGTGTAGTCTCCGGGGTAGTTGGTGCTCTCTCGCACCAGGTACAGCCCCGTCTCCGGCGGATAGAGGAGCCGCTCCGCCTGCTCACGCGTGATCTTACCGTGAAACCATCTGACAAACACACAACACTCGCATACATTAATATCCTTCATGAGCTCATACAGTGTGTACAGTAGAGAGAGACTTCAGCTGAGACTCAAACTCAATGTCATCCGGTCAGATCGAATCCAGCAGATACTCCGTCTGTATTATTTGATGTTCTTTTGATTTCTCTTCTTTGATCTTCCTGATGAATTCAACATCATTGTTCTGCAGATATTCTCTTGCGAAGTGATTTAATTCAACAATATATGATCAGTGTTATTATTGTTAACTAAAACTATTAAAAATAGTCTTTTACTGAATAGAAGTTGAAATGAAAAATTACTACATTTAGATCCTTTAAGAAAAAAAAACAAACAAAAAAAATTATATATATATATAAAAATTTAATACATGTGTATTAAATGAAATAAAATTTCAGTTTGTTGCCAAGGCAGCATTTCAAATTTTTATATATATAAATTTGAAATGCTGCCTTGGCAACAAACTGAAATTTTATTTCATTTAATACACATACATATATATATACACACACACACACATATATATACACACACATACACACATATAATACATATACACACATTAATCGCATCCAAAATAAGTTTTTGTTTGCATAATGTGTGTGTGTTCGGTGTATATTCATTATGTATATATAAATACACATATGGCATATGTTTAGAAAATAGTTACATGTATTTACATATCTATATTTATATTCATATAATTTATATTATAAATAAATTTAATATATAAACAACATTTCTTAAATATATACATGCATGTGTGTATATTTGTGTATAATGTTTTATAATAAATATACACAGTACACATTATGTAAACAACTTATTTTGGATGCGATTTATCAATTTTATATAAATAAATATGTATACACACATCAAATAATAAATGTGCTTCTGAACAGAAACAGGTAGTGAGACTGTAGACATGCTTCAGTATACTGATGTATTTCACAGACTACATCAATGTCACTGATATTATATATAACTGTATTATAAGTTATTCTATGTATGACTCTGGACTTTCATTGATTCTAACATTAATGCTGTTTGTTTTGAAGCAGCAGTAGTAGTTAGGGAACTCAGATTTCAGCGGATGACTGTATTTCACTTCAGCATTTCACTCGTTTACTGAGAAACTCTATGAGTAACAATCATCAGGAACAGCAGTTTCCCTGTGTGACCAATCACTGGCAGCTGGACACTGAACCCTTCAGAGCTTCATCACATCAGAGACTTCTGACCAACACAGTAACGCTCAGATTTCAGCTCTAAACCACACGAGTCTTGGGTTTAGGCTTCACAATATCTAGAAAAATAAACATTAGTGATTTTAATGAGTGCAGCTAAAATAGTGTTTCCTGCAGAAGTCATTTTTAGAGACCGCAGGGCCACATGACCGCGTGTGTGTGTGTGTGTGTGTGTGAGTGTATGTGCATGTTTGAGTGTGTGTGTGTGCGTGTGTATGTGCACGTTTAAATGTGTGTGTGTGTGTGTGTGTGAGTGTATGTGCATGTTTGAGTGTGTGTGTGTGCGTGTGTATGTGCACGTTTAAATGTGTGTGTGTGTGTGTGTGTGTGTGTGAGAGTGTATGTGCATGTTTGAGTGTGTGTGTGTGTGTGTGTGTGTGTGTATGTGCACGTTTAAATGTGTGTGTGTGTGAGAGAAAGACTGAGCATGCTACTGAAATCAAATCATGCAATCCGAGTCAGTCACACAGAATGATGATTCAAATCTAATCAGGTTAGAAAACAAAAACGTCATGTTTGAGTGGAATCAGCAAACGCCGAGGATTGTGGGTCATGAGCTCTGTGCTGAACACACACACTTCATGCAAAAATGCAGAAGAACTGCCAGCAGGAATGCACTTGTGTTTACTGACAGCAGAATGCATTCTCCTCCATCACCCGCTGTCTTCCTCTGAAAACATCCTTCAATAAAACATCCTCCTGGATCACGTGACGCCTTCATGAGCCAAGTCACACATTAGCTGAGCTCTGTATAGATTACCGTCTTTTACTGTTATTCGTCGTCTTTTTTTACATTTGGGGTAGATTTTTTCATTTGTCGTTGGTCTGGAGATGTCACACAGTCGGAATCTTGCTTATCTCTCACCATCATCCTCGCCAATTAAGAAGAAAACAATCAACAGCCGCAGCGGGCTGAGCCAACACTGAAGACAATACGGCGGTCACTATAAAGCAATTTGAGGACATTTTGAAGGCTATATTAGCAGCAATACGCACCGAATTCGCCTCTCACATGACTACAATCCAGAATAATATATGCTCTAAAGTTGACTTTTTAATCGGGGAACAGAGAGAGCAGAGGGAGGTGATCGGCGATGCCCTCGAGCAGCAGGTGACTGATCTACAGGACCACAGCAGTAACCTCCACCTGCTGGGACCTGAAGGGGCCGAGAAGCATGACATGAAGAATAGAAGGATGACTAATATATATATATATATATATACTTACAATAATAAGTTGTAATGTCAATGGTTTAAATGGCCCCCATAAACGTACACGTTTTTTACAACTACTGCGATGAAAAAAGGTTGGCATTGCTTTGATCCAGAAAGCTCATTTGTGGAAGGATGATGTTCATAGATGCAATAATAAATATTACGAGGTGGTCTCTTTTGCTGCGACTGACAATAAAACTAAAAGGTGTTTTGATAACTGAAGAAATTTAAATATTTCCATTTTAGACAGAAATGGTATTAATGCTGACAGAATTGCCTGCACATCTCTTGTGGAAAGTAATTCTCCCTGATCCTAACTGCTCATTCTGTTGTTGTTCGCTCTGTTCTCATGCAGACCACTGTCCATAACAGCTATCTGGTCTAAGGATATCAGTGGTGACTTACAAACTTTGTTTTCTGATCAGATTTGGGAGACAATCACATCATCCTCGAAGAGCCCAGATCATCAGATGATCCATTTGAAACTGAGGCATGGACCTTGTCTGTCCCCTCTGGGTATCGCCTTCCCAAATTGCTGTTTATGTATGTCCATTATGCAGTTATGCATGTTTTTTTATTTTTTGAGTTTGCCTTTAAATAAAATAAAAAAATAATTGTTCACAAAAAATGTGTGCGTGCGTGCGAGTGTGTGTGTGTGTATGTGTTAGTGTGTGTGTGCGTGCGTGTTAGTGTGTGTGAGTGTGTGTGTGAGAATCAAACATCTGATTCAGACACGTCTCCAGCAGCAGAAGCACAGTCTACACTCATCCATTCTCAAGACCTTCCACAATAAAACCACCATCAGCTGAACCAACAGTTACCCACAATTCAGCAGGGCTGGAGTGCTCTGTGATCTGGGTCTGGAGTTATTGATCTGAAAGCTGACAGGCTGAATGAAGATCATGAACTCACGGCATCAGGCTGAGCTTTCCTCCGGATTTGACGCCTTCTCTCTTCTGGACGTAGTTTTCTGGAATCATTCCCTCCCGGCCAACAGAGTTCTTCGCTTTGTACCAGTTTGGGTCCTAAATCAATCAATAAATCAATCAATCAATCAATCAATCAATCACTGGAGAACATGAGCATAACACGACTGACAGAGCTGAAATTATAACTGAAGATGTCTGCTGTAATTTGACGATGATTCAATATATACATGCCAACATTAATGCATTTGATCTGAAATGGTTTAAATAGAGACTTAAGTAAAAAACAAAAAGCATCATTTGATCTAAACAACCAAGCAGACTCATAGTTAATTCATATAAACAATAAAAAAAAAGTCATGATGTTGTTACATTTTGTTTCACCACCGTATATAGTACTCATTTATTTAATGCCATAACAGCAGAAAATATTTTCATTGTAGTAAAAATAACAATATAAACTATTTTTAATAATATCTAAATATTTTATTAATATTTACTATTAATATTTGCTATTTAATATTTAATATTTATATATATATATATATATATATATATATATATATATATATATATATATATATATATATATATATATATATAATTAGAATATATGAATATTTTATTACATTAATATAAAAATACCTTGTATACAACTTTAATTAAACATTTTATAAAAACTTTATAAAACTAAATACAGAAATGCATCTATATTTTTCTTATAACAATATAAGCAAAAATAGCACTCTCGGTTTAATATTTAATAGAAAAAAATTTAATTTTCCCAGAAGTCTTCTTTTATGTCGATTAATGACATTTTCTTATTAATAACACACAGTGAATAAGAGGCGTGTCTGACAGGTCGTCTGGAGACATGACATCATCAGGTGTTTGCTGATGGGCTGTTACCTTGGTTACGCCGATGATGGTCAGCAGGTCTCCTTTGCAGAAGGGCAGGTCCTGTTCTGTGCTGCCCTGGAAATTATACTTGGCCACACACTCTGTGCCCGGCGGCCATGGAGCCTGAGAGACAACCAACAGCTCACTCTAAAGATGCACTCTACACGCTAACATGTGCTATACAGAAACAATAGACACTATTATACATTTTAGGACTATTTATTTTGCAAAAAAAAAGAAAAATTTATTCTATTATTAGACTATTTACTATTAGACCATTAAACATTCTCGTTACAGTAATTAGTTTTTTTTTAAATATTACTTTATCATGTAAATTAATACAGTTATGTATATTAATAAAGTGATCTGGAACAATTTCAAAGCATTTAAAACAAATATCAATTACAGTCATGAGAATTGTAATAATTAAATTGTCACAAAGCAAAAAATGTAAAAATAAAAAGCATTAAATAAATTCAATATACTAAAACAAATATGAATAATTTAAATAAACCAATAAATAAATGAAGTAACAATAAATAAAATACTTATACATAAATACCAAATACCACATTTTAAAAATAGTTTGCTAAAAACAAAACAAAAATTAATAATCATAAATCAAATCAATTAAATACACATAAAACAAAAAGAAACAATCAATCTGCCCAACTAAAAATAGACTTCATCTACCACATGCAAAATATAATTCTTTTTTATTAAATAAACAAACATCCTAAAAAAAATAAGGTTAATTTACCTCATGCAAAATATAATTTGTTTTTAATAATATATATATATATATATATACACTCATACATACTGTTAAAAAATAAAACTTTTTTAAAGCAACCATCTTTTTGCAGATTTTTGAGTTCAAGTTATTTTTTTTGGGAGATTCTCAACTTTTTGTTGTATAAACTTGAAACAACAACTTGAGAAAACTCAAACATCTGCTGAAGTTTGTTGCCTTAATTTTAAGTTGGCTCAACTTTATTTATTTACAGTGTGTGTGTGTGTGTGTGTGTATACGTATATACACACACACACACACACACACACACACACATACATATAAATATATACACATACATACACAAGAAATAAAGAAGTAAATAACCCACCCCAAAAAATAGAGTTTATCTAAATATGCAAATATAATTAGATGTTTTTCTCTAGTGTGCTGTGTGTGTACCTGTAGAGCAGACATGCTGAGAACTGATGCTGGAGTCTCTGAGTGTCACAGGTTGACGAGAACCATCAGAGCTGAGGAGACAAAACACACATCCAGTCACTCAGAGCACGTGTGCGTGTGTGTGAGAGAGAGTAGAGTGAGTGTGTGTGTGTGTGTGTGTGTGTGTGAGAGAGTAGAGTGAGTGTGTGTGTGTGTGTGTGTGAGAGAGAGTAGAGTGAGTGAGTGAGTGTGTGTGTGTGTGTGTGAGAGAGTAGAGTGAGTGTGTGTGTGTGTGTGTGAGAGAGAGTAGAGTGAGTGTGTGTGTGTGTGTGTGTGAGTGAGAGAGAGAGAGAGAGAGAGAGAGAGAGAGAGAGAGAGAGAGAGAGAGAGAGAGAGAGAGAGAGAGAGAGAGAGATTAGGAGGTTGTGGACAAAGTGTGTAAATCTGGTCTCTGCTCTGGAAAGTGTTTAATGTACAGCAACAAACACCACTACATTATAACAGGAAGAAGATGAAAGAGCTTTATTCTGATTCTGAGCGACTGACTCAACATTATGACGAACAAATCAATCAATGATCAAATACTGATTAGATCACAAATGAAGAACAAGAATAGACTATTAAAAAAAAATGAAATGAACCTTAAAAGCTTTGAAACCAAAACTAAAATAACCTAAAACCAAAGTGTTGCCTTGGAAACAGTATTAATTTCGTTGACGAAGACGGAAAATATTCGTCAACGAACCTTTTTTCTGTGACTAAGACGAGACGTTGACGAGCTAAAACTAATATCTGATGATAAAAACTATGACGAAATTTATGCGCGTCTTCATTAACAAGACGAGACGGGACTAAAATGTTATTTGAGGACTACCGGACATTCAAAATACATCCTATAGGCTAAATTAACTGTCCTGTCTTTCAAAATGTGCGTCTCTGTCATTGGATAAGGGGCGTTTGCATATCTAGTCTCAGTATGGCAGCCGCGGTGGACGGATAACCTACCAAACCGCGAACTAGCGATCTGAAACAATGGCCTCAGCACCCGAAGGGTTAGGGAGTGGGTGACCAGACATCCCGTTTTTCCCGGGAGTCACAATTCATTGTCGATTAACTTAAAGTCAGTGAAGGTGCGATAGGCGGAAACGCGCTGATAGAAGTGCTCTCTCGCGCGCGCTCCACTTCTTCAGGTCTCATACAGCGCGCGATCAGTTCTCAGCGCTCAAATACACACACAGCAGTCCACATGTCTCTCATGTAGAGTATCTCACGGAAATACAGTCCGTTATGGTTTAAGTGCGCTTAAACAGGTGGGTGAAAACTGAATGTGTGTCAGTAGGCTATTACATGCATACCTTCCATCTTAAATGGACAGCAGTCCTAATGATCTGTCATAAATGTTAACCACCAAAAGATGTTAAATAAATGTATACTTGTTAAGTAAACCTACTGTATCTGAAAAATGAGTTTAATTTATATTTCTACCAAAAAATGAAAATGTATTCCAGTTTTTCCAAATTCAATCCTTGATTCAAATTTCTCATAACTAAGCTTAATTGATTTGGTCTAAAGAGAGAAGTATTGATGACTATTTTTGTTTGAATACTACATATAAAATAGCTTCCAAAATGGTATGTTGGTAACTGCAGTTTGACTAAAAGTAATGACTAAAAGTTGACAAAAATGCAATGACTTTTCGTCGACTAAAACTAGACTAAAACTATGAAAGACTCAAATGACTAAAATGTGACTAAGACTATTTAGCATTTTCGTCTCAAAATAAAGACTAAGACTAAATCAAAAATGCCTGCCAAAATTAACACTGTTTGGAAACTAACTGAAAGTTAAAGTATTAAAATACCTAAAACTAAAAAAAAAAAAAAAAAAAGGAAAAAAAGTAGTATTTAGATCAAAAAAACAAAAGCTAATGAAAATGACAAAAGCACATCAAAATTACTTCAATATAAACTAAAATTGGAATAAAGCTTAAATAAAAATGCTAATATTAAATATAACTTTTTAAAAACGTTAAAATGTTGCCTTGGTTAATAACAGTAATATGTTTAAGTACTAAAATGACTAAAAATTTAAAATAAAACTAAACTCAAATATTTAGAAAAAATAAAAGATAAAAAAGATCAAATAAATTACTAAAACAAGCTAAAATTTAAATAAGCTGAAATAAAAAAATATTAGATGAAAAACTTCACAAAAAACAAAGTATAAATGTAAAGTGCTATAATACTAAAACTGGAATAAAAATAAAAGCTAAATAGAAATGAGAAAAAAAATACTAAATATTACAAATGCATAGTGACAAAATTACTAAAACTTTAATAAAAAATAAAAACAACAACAATTCAAAACATTAATAAATACTATAATAAATCTATAAATACAAAGTAAAATGAGAAGGAGCTGAAGCTGTGAAGTGATCAGATATGAAATGTGAGGTTTCTGACCGGTGGAAGAAACCGAATCAACTCCAATCAAACAGCTCATCCAAACCCACTAAACACTAAACACCTGTATTAATACAGAAGATGAGAATAACACAGAAGTGAAAGAGCTCAAACAACAAGCATCCTGCACTGACTTCAGATCACTTAACTTTAAATCAAAGCAACTATTTGTTGTGTGATTATTAATTCAGTTAATGAAATGGGAGTACTAGTTATGGTTGAAATTAAGCAGATTAAGGAGAGAAACACTAGTTCTGGACTAAACTCTGACTTTAGGAGTCGTAAACGAGAGATGAGGAGCGTCTGCTGAATGACTGAGACTGTGGAATATGGAAATGTGACCTTACTGAACATGCAAATCATGAGTTAACGGTCAACAGAGCAGAAACACACTTTCACATCAGTCTGAGGATCATGGAGCTGTTTGAGCCGATCCAGATCAAACCTGAATATTCAGACGGATCTCATCCCTCGAGAACAGGAACGAGAAAACACACCGGGAAGAGCTGCTGGAGATCAGCTCTCAATCTCTAAAAGAAGACAGCATCACACACACACTCTCTCTCACTCACGCACACACACTCTTACACTCTCTCACTAGTGCTGTCAAACAATTAATCGCATCCTAAATATCTGAGGAGAGAAACACATTCATAACGCAGATCACAGCGCTTCACTCAAACACTGCTATTTATATCAGAGAGAGAGAGAGAGAGAGAGAGAGAGAGAGAGAGAGTGAGAGATAGAGTGAGTGAGAGAGAGAGTGAGAGAGAGTGAGTGAGTGTGAGAGAGTGAGAGAGTGAGAGAGAGAGTGAGAGAGTGAGAGAGAGAGTGAGTGAGAGAGTGAGTGAGAGAGAGTGAGTGAGTGAGAGAGTGAGTGAGTGAGAGAGTGAGAGAGTGAGTGAGAGAGAGTGAGAGAGAGAGTGAGAGATAGAGTGAGTGAGTGAGAGAGAGTGAGTGAGAGAGAGTGAGAGAGAGTGAGAGAGTGAGTGAGTGAGATAGAGTGAGAGAGATAGAGTGAGAGAGAGTGAGTGAGTGAGAGAGTGAGAGAGAGTGAGAGAGCGAGCGAGAGTGAGAGAGAGTGAGTGAGTGTGTGTGTACTGGCATACATTAGCATGTCTCTGTGATAGAGAGAGATGTAGAGAAAGAGTGCAGAGGAGTTCCCTAAATAGACACGAGGGGAAAATCTATTGAGCTAAAAAAATAAATAAAAAAAGAGCAGATGCAGAATAAAACAGATTAGACAGACCAATAATGAAAAAGAGACGCCAACGAGTGTGTGTGTGTGTGTGTGTGTGCGCGCAGCTATTATAGTATCTACTAGAGCGGAGATATTATTGTATTTTTTATAAATATTTTGAAGTTACATATTTCATTATTTTATCAAATTAACAGTATACATATATACACTATATATATATATATATATATATATATATATATATATATATATATATATATATATATATATATATATATATATATATATATACACACACACATACAGTGGTGTGAAAATTTGTTTTATTTTATTGCATGTTTGTCACACTTTAATGTTTCAGATCATCAAACAAATTTAAATATTAATCAAAGATATCACAAGTAAACACAACATGCAGTTTTTAAATGAAGGGTTATTATGATGAAGGGAAAACAGAATCCAAACCCACATGGCCCTGTGTGAAAAAGTGCTTCACAATTTTGAGCAATTGTGTCTTTACTGTTACAATACTTTTGGAGGGCACTGTATATATATATATATGTATATGTATATGTATGTATGCATGTATGTATATGTATATATACACACACCCACCCACGTATATATATTAGTGACAGTGCAAAATACTTTGGGCCACAACATCTTTTTAGTATACTTTCATTCTCACTTTGCGTGATTGGGGTGGAGTTTGTCAATTAACAGCGGAAGGAAGGAAGGAGGATATGAAGAAACAGAACAAACTGAGACAGACTAAATCCAGAAGAACTGTCTCCAAGACGCTCCAAAAAACCTCCTGCAAAGCTACAGAACTGTTAAAAGTTTTAGGCACTTGTGTAAAAATGCTGTCAAAAATAATGTCATAAATATATTTTCTATGAACTAAATGAAATTAACATTTGTTGTGAGCATCCTTTGTGTTTAAAGCAGCTTTTGTCCTCGGTGCACTTGAGCAGAGTTTCTCAGGAGCTTTGCAGGAGGTTTCTTGAAGCGTCTTGGAGACACAGTTCTTCTGGATTTAGTCTGTCTCAGTTTCTTCATGTCATTCCAGACAGACTGATGATGATCAGATCAGATCTCTGCGTGGAGCACTGGCTGCTGTCAGACTTACTATGACATGCTATGTTCACTTGTGTAGGAACTGTTATATTTTCATTTGATTTTTAAATAAATAATTTTTTTGTATAAATTTTATGAACTGCAAAGACATGCATTTTGATAATTAAAATTTAACAGAATTTGGAAGAAGCCCTGTGTGAATGACCATTTTACACAGTATAAAATATTATGAATAAAAGAAAAATAAGATAGAAATGGAAGAAATATTATGGGTTCAAAAGCAACCAAACTAAACAATAAAACACAACGGTTTAAAACCTTTACTTTAAAGGGGTCATATAATGCTATATCCACTTTTACAAGATACTGAGATGTGTTGGCAGGGCCTGTACACAACCATCCTATAATGATACAAATCCATCCAGTGTTTGTTTAATCTCCTGATATGTTTCCCCGTCTCAACTCGAGCTGTTCGTCTGGTGATGTCACAAGATCTGAGGCCCCTCCCACGAGTGTTGATTGACAGGAGTGTTTCAGCACAGACTCCGCCCTGAGCGAGCTGTCATCATAGTCCGCCATGGTTTATACGCTGGAGCAGATGGTCTTCTGTTCTTGGGTGTAATAACGAACACCGCAGTCGTTTTAATGTTCCTAAATCAGAACCGAGGGGAATAGTCTCCCAGATCAAGCTCAGTTCTTTCATCATTTCTCAGCAGACTGCTTTATAAACGAGGCTCAGTTTAAAGCTGGTTTTGCCCAGAAGCTGCTCCTGAAACACGGATCTGTACCAGCTATTCATGTTCCTGCTGCACCTCCAGAAGAAATGAGGTTTATTATCCTTTATATTAATCTTTGCATGTTTCACCATGAATGTGGCTAAAGTTTTATGAGAAATAAGTGTTCATTACGGCATGTTTTCTGTGTACCACGTTCTCAGTATAATTCATAATTCCACGTTTGTAATGAACAACGCGTTATGTTATTGTGTTATTATAAACTATGGTAAAGTTAACATGGTAACAGTACATTAATTTACTTTGTAGATGGTTTATAACGGTGTCTGTTACTGATTAATAAGTAATAAATAAACGTGTTGTAACAGTTATAACTGCATGAAGATGAATGGTAACTAACACAATACCGCTTACATGCTGCAAATGCATATGATTCAAGACTATAAATACTCATTTATGTTTTCCAATATAACAACATAAGTTATGTTATCTGATCACTTATTTGCTTTTGTATAGGCAAGACATCAGAAGAATTGGACATGTGCCAAAACATACCCTCAACTGTTGTCAAGGCAACACTCCAGGTGTGTAGAGCAGAGGGGGCGGGGTGAGCAGAGCTCATTAACATTTAAAGGCACATGCACTGGAATGGCGCGCTGAACAGAGCTGTTTTGACCAGGTAAAATTAGTGTTTTCTTACAATACTAACGAGAATTTTTAATTAAAGTATATTACAAACTTTTCATTTAGAACCTAAAGAATCATATTAACTTGTACAAAAATGGCATTATATGACCCCTTTAAAAAGAGCACTAATGAAAAGAGCAATAGATGCTCATCTGATGTAAATGTACAGACTGTCAATTAAACCAAATTACAAATACTGTAATTACAGTTACAAATAACTGCATTCAATGTGATCTCTCAGTATTATATGGCGTGATGTTTTCCTGTTTTCAGCAGATATGAATAATGAAGCTGCACTCCAGACACACTGAACACTAAATAATTAAACAAGCTACACTTTCTCACACACACACACACACACACTCACACACTCACACACTCACACACATACTCTCACACACACACACACACACACTCTCACACTCACACTCTCACACACACTCTCACACACACTCTCACACACACACACACACACACACACACACACTCTCACACACACTCTCACACACACTCTCACACACACTCTCACACACACTCTCACACACACTCTCACACACTCTCACACACACTCTCACACACACTCTCAGATTCCTACATCTGTGTTTCCAGTGAGCAGCTACACAGTAGTTTGGGTCATACTAAAACACTTCTTTACTCTAAATGTTGGTTTAATGTAAAAGTGTTATTAATCTACACCAGACTTGATCCTGAGAAACCGCAGCGCAGTCATTTACACAAGAGACAAAATCACCCTTTACTTTTACTGTATAACACAGAATGCCACAAACTTAGCACAATTTGCATGAATAAATCAAAAGCAGAGCTACACACTTAATAATAATAATAATAATAATAAACAAACATAAACAAAGATTATTTAAATACACATCAATGCAAAGGTTTTCACTACAAAGCCCCAAACTAAAAGTTCGTTTAAATATATTTTTACGATAACGTATCAATGTAAAGTAGAAAAAAATTTGGTTTATACTTTATATAAATGACATAATAATAACTAAGATAAACATGCAGAAAAAGTCTGATCTGATGTCCACTGACCCAAACACTTCAACATGATCCTGAAAGTAATTCTGCACATTACGCTGCTCGCGTTCTTATTTCACAGACCGATGCTTTAAACTCTGTTTCTCATTTCCCATGGACTCACAGGAAGAGATTTCTGCTGCAAGAAGCTGTGCAAAGATCAGCATTCAAGCTCGGAGACTCTCACAGCAAAACCTGATAAAGATCAGACGCTCAGACTCGATTATCAACATCTAAACTGGTGCATCAAGGTCAAAGATGAAACTGGAGAAGGTATCTGTTTCTCCATCCTGAGAGGCTTCAAATAAAGCCATGACACTGGAGATGGAGGATACTCTCACAATCTGCATGAAAACCATCTAATGAAGCAGATCAGAGATCTCCAGTTAAAGGAATAGTTCACCTAAAAATGAAAATGTACTCACCTTCAGGTCATCTGAGATCAGGATGAGTTTGTTTCTTCATCAGGTTTGTAGAAATGTGTCTCTGCATCAGTGTCTCAGCAATGGATGCTCTGCAGTGAATGGGTGCCGTCAGAATGAGAGTCCAAACAGCTGATAAAAACATCACAATAATCCACACCACTCCAGTCCATCAGTTAACATCTGGAGAAGACAAAAGCTTTAAAGTTTAGATCTGTTTTGTCTTGTAAACGCTGCTTGATCTGTGCAGATTTCTCTCCTGATTCAGACCAGAACACTTTCACTGGAGGAAGAGTTATGGATTATTTCAGGTTAATGCTGGATTAGTTTGATCTTTTGTGTTCTCCAGATGTTAACTGATGGACTGGAGTGGTGTGTATTATTGTGATGTTTTTATCAGCTGTTTGGACTCTCATTCTGACGGCACCCATTCACTGCAGAGCATCCATTGCTGAGACACTGATGCAGAGACACATTTATACAAACCTGATGAAGAAACAAACTCATCCTGATCTTGGATGGCCTGAGTGAACACATTTTCAGCAAATATACATTTTTAAGCAAATCCAGCAAACATCTAAAAGCATCAGGACAGGTCTCAGAAACAAGAATCTGCTCCAGAGACTCAAAAGCGAATCGGTTTCTCTCAAACGCAGCAGCTTGAACATGTTTAAACACGAGCTGATGACAAACTTCAGCGTACACATGAAGAGTCAGCAGAGAATCACGCAGGAGAAAATACAGCACTCAACCTTCACTGCATAGACAACAAATGAGACATTCAAGAAAAGAAACAAGTCCATCAGAGACGGAAGTGACCTTCAGCGGTCAGCCACGGACCGTTATCTTCAGCTGATTAATTCAAATGAACAGCCGGATCATCTCAGCTCCGCATGAACACACTTCAGTGTGAGCGGAAATACAAGAAGCGCCGATGCAAATGAGCGGACAACATGACATCATCGCTGGAAATAAAACACTGACCGCAACACTGATGCTTTCAGAGCAGGTGTTCATGATTCTACTTCCTGTTCACACACCTGTGACGATCCCTAGAGGACATGATGACTTCTGCTTTCTGACTGATTACAGAGATCAGAAACACAAGAACGACACGCAGACCACAAAACCAACACAAACACTAGTGCAAAACCTGTATAAAACCAGAACAAAATCAGCACAAAACCATCACAAAATGGCAAAAAAGGGGCAAAACCAGCAGAAATCCAGCATAAAACCTGTAAGAAACCAGAACAAAATCAAAATGAAACAAGCAGAAATCCAAGAAAGATCCAGCACAAAAACGTAAAGAAACCAGTACAAATCCAGCACAAAACCAGTAAGAAACCAGAACAAAATAATGAAACAAGCAGAAATCCAAAACAAAATCCAGTACTAAACCAACACAAAATAGTAAAATAAATAAATAAATAAATAAAAGTTCAAAACCAATATAAAATCAGCATAAACCCAGCAAGAAACCAAAACAAAGAACCAGTATAAGCACTTTATTAAGCACTAGTATCTCAAATCATATTGCGATATCTTTAATACTTCTTGAGTTATAGCCACCAAGCTTTGGAAAAAGAATATTTATTGCACTCAGACATCTATGTTCAATGTAACTGTTTTGACAGAAGAAAACAAGACACATTTCTAGCTTTAATATTTTTTGCAAAGTGACCCACATTTGGTTTTTGACCACTGAAAATGTGTACAATTTAATAATTTACTGCTGGAGCCATATTGAGATCCCAATATCTCTAGAACCAAACCATATAGGGCCTTAAAAATGAAGATACCAAAAGGAAAGTTTGTTAAGGCCCAATGTCTAAAAGGGAAGGAAAAACAGGAAAAACTTGGAGGAAAAACTTGAAAAGTGCTTTCTCCCCATTTTTGGATGGTCACCATTGGCACATAATACAACAAAGATTGCTAGAGTCAACAGATTTTACTAACAGATCTACCAATCTCTGTGTGGAAATAACATTATGATGCTGCCATCTTTCTGAAGTCATTTTTAACCCTCTGTAATTTGGCTCTGAATCTCAGCTGAAAACTGCCATTTTGACCCCCCTCTACAAAATAGTGGATTACTCAGAAAATATTCATCCAGGACATTTAATATTTTGGCTCTCACCACTATACACATTTATCTTTCTTCAGAAAAAATATGAGCAAAATCAGAAATTTGAGCTGGGGAAGTTTCTACAATTTGTTTGAATTGACACAGAATGATTTGATTTACAACAGTGTCTGAATAAAAGCAGTGAGGAATATCATGATGCAACAGCATTTCTGCTTTCATCAGAGAGTGTGAGAGAGTGACAGTGTGAGAGAGTGACAGTGTGTGAGAGTGACAGTGTGAGAGTGTGACAGTGTGTGAGAGTGACAGTGTGTGAGAGTGACAGTGTGTGAGAGTGACAGTGTGAGAGTGTGACAGTGTGTGAGAGTGACAGTGTGTGAGAGTGACAGTGTGTGAGAGTGACAGTGTGAGAGAGTGACAGTGTGTGAGAGTGACAGTGTGTGAGAGTGACAGTGTGTGAGAGTGACAGTGTGAGAGGAGTGACAGTGTGAGAGAGTGACTGTGTGAGAGAGTGACAGTGTGAGAGAGTGACAGTGTGAGAGAGTGACAGTGTGAGAGAGTGACAGTGTGAGAGAGTGACAGTGTGAGAGAGAGTGACAGTGTGAGAGAGTGACAGTGTGAGAGAGTGACAGTGTGTGAGAGTGACAGTGTGTGAGAGTGACAGTGTGTGAGAGTGGCAGTGTGTGAGAGTGGCAGTGTGTGAGAGTGGCAGTGTGTGAGAGTGGCAGTGTGTGAGAGTGTGACAGTGTGAGAGAGTGACAGTGTGAGAGAGTGACAGTGTGTGTGAGTGACAGTGTGTGAGAGTGACAGTGTGTGAGAGTGACAGTGTGTGAGAGTGACAGTGTGTGAGAGTGACAGTGTGTGAGAGTGGCAGTGTGTGAGAGTGTGACAGTGTGTGAGAGTGTGACAGTGTGTGAGAGTGTGACAGTGTGTGAGAGTGACAGTGTGTGAGAGAGTGACAGTGTGAGAGAGTGACAGTGTGTGAGAGTGACAGTGTGAGAGTGTGACAGTGTGTGAGTGTGACAGTGTGTGAGAGTGACAGTGTGTGAGAGTGACAGTGTGTGAGAGTGTGACAGTGTGTGAGAGTGTGACAGTGTGAGAGAGTGACAGTGTGAGAGAGTGACAGTGTGAGAGAGTGACAGTGTGAGAGAGTGACAGTGTGAGAGAGTGACAGTGTGTGAGAGTGACAGTGTGAGAGAGTGACAGTGTGAGAGAGTGACAGTGTGTGAGAGTGACAGTGTGTGAGAGTGACAGTGTGTGAGAGTGGCAGTGTGTGAGAGTGGCAGTGTGTGAGAGTGGCAGTGTGTGAGAGTGGCAGTGTGTGAGAGTGTGACAGTGTGAGAGAGTGACAGTGTGAGAGAGTGACAGTGTGTGTGAGTGACAGTGTGTGAGAGTGACAGTGTGTGAGAGTGACAGTGTGTGAGAGTGACAGTGTGTGAGAGTGACAGTGTGTGAGAGTGGCAGTGTGTGAGAGTGTGACAGTGTGTGAGAGTGTGACAGTGTGTGAGAGTGTGACAGTGTGTGAGAGTGACAGTGTGTGAGAGAGTGACAGTGTGAGAGAGTGACAGTGTGTGAGAGTGACAGTGTGAGAGTGTGACAGTGTGTGAGTGTGACAGTGTGTGAGAGTGACAGTGTGTGAGAGTGACAGTGTGTGAGAGTGTGACAGTGTGTGAGAGTGTGACAGTGTGTGAGAGTGTGACAGTGTGTGAGAGTGACAGTGTGAGAGAGTGACAGTGTGAGAGAGTGACAGTGTGAGAGAGTGACAGTGTGTGAGAGTGACAGTGTGTGAGAGTGACAGTGTGTGAGTGTGACAGTGTGTGAGTGTGACAGTGTGTGAGTGTGACAGTGTGTGAGTGTGTGAGTGTGTGTGTGTGTGAGAGAGTGTGAGTGTGTTCAGTGTGTGTGCGTCTAATAGTGTGTGTGAGTGACTGAGTGTGACTCTGTGTGTGTGTGTCCAGTAGAATAGCAGCATTGTGGCCTGATGACCGGCATTAACACAGCGGACGCCTCCATCTGCTGAGTGCATGGACAACCATACTGCTCTGGAGAGTCTTCAGTCTAACACCCACACACACACACACACACACACACACACACACACACATACACATACACATACACATACACATACACATACACATACACATACACATACACATACACATACACATACACATATACACACACACACACACACACGGCCGTCTGCCACAACACTGATGTACCAACCAATAGTAATCAGTATTATGTTATTGGATTCTTAAAATGATGTACTTGTAATTAGATTATATTAAGTAATCAGATTACATTTACATTTAGTAGGTGCTTTTAACCAAAGCGACTTATAAATGAGGAAAATAGAAGCAACAAGAGCAATGATATGCAAGTGCTATAACAAGCCTCAATTAGCTTAGCAAGTTTTTTTTTAAATTATATAATAAATAAAAAGAAAACCGATATAATACAAAAAGAATAGAGAAGCTAATGTTAGAGGCCTTTTTTGCTTTTGTTAATTGTATAAAAAAGAAAACAAATACATAGAATACAACAAGAATAGAGAAGCTAGTGTTATTTTTATTTTAAGCAAACGCACAGTAAATTATTAGAATGGAGTGTGTTAGAGGTCGAGGGTCAAATACAGATGAAGAGAGGTGTTTCCAGCGGATTCTTGAAGAAGGCCAAGGACTCAGCTGCTCGTTACGGTTATGATTTACACAACAGCAATAAATGATTCATAATTTACTGATTCTACTCAACTCTTCTCTATTCTCCCTTTGTAAAGCTGGCTAGCGCTTACACATTCAGAACGCCTTCTAGATCTGTGGACATTCACACAAAGAGCAGGCAACGGTCCGGTGGCTGTAATTACACATTTATACCATTTAAATAATTATAAGCTTTTCTCTGAATTCACAAATCCTCTGCAGTTTCTTTATGAAGCCCAGTTTGGGAAACCTTGACGTAATGTTCAATGCACTGGAATACATTTTCATGCTATTTGTATTTTTATATCAATATGGTATGAGATTATTCTATTAAAGTCAATGTGGTAAAGAGTTTGGTCAAAAGCAATCAAAGTAATCTAAATATATTAACTAAAATCTGTAATGAATTGGATTACTTAACTACATTGTTTGTCACGTCATTTGGAATCAGTAACAGACTCAAACTTCGAAGCATTCCACCCAGGTGTGTAAACGAGTAAATCTGCTCTGAAGTAATGTGCACTGTGTAAAGCACTATGTACAGGTCCTTCTCAAAAAATTAGCATATTGTGATAAAGTTCATTATTTTCTGTAATGTACTGATAAACATTAGACTTTCATATATTTTAGATTCATTACAACACAACTGAAGTAGTTCAAGCCTTTTATTGTTTTAATATTGATGATTTTGGCATACAGCTCATGAAAACCCAAAATTCCTATCTCAAAAAATTAGCATAAAAAAATAACGCTTCTTTATCAGCATCGATGGCAAGAAGAAGCTTTAACATCCATTGATTCTTTCCACTGGACAAAAGTGTGTTTTATTATTTATAGCTTCTTTATGCCAAGTTCTCTCACTGCAGGCTCTTTGAGGAGCTCATAAGGCATCCTCACATTAATCCAAATTAATTCAGAATATACCCTACATCTATATTGGTGTTTTCAAGCCCCTAACAAAACCATCATTCATGCATTTATGATCTAACATGCACAGCAGGACAGTACATTTAAGAATGTATTAAGTGTGTATCGCCTACAGAAACTTCCATGATGGTTACGGTGAGACACTGCAGGCAAACCCAGTGTTTGTTTAATATGCACTCACCAATTTTGAGTTTTAAGGTGTATTTTGCTTTCATAACATCGTCTTTTTCAGACTAATGAAAAAAAACATCCAAAATACTCAAGTGTTTGTTTTAGTGCACGTTTAATTGCAATTTAAGATGAGTAAATTCTCTACATAAATATAAAATAAATTCTACAAAAGGAACATTTATCGGTTTTGAACAACACTTCAAAACAAAAAGAGCATTTTTCTCTATTTTCCTGTAATGTTTAAGTGGAGGCTTTAAATAAGCCATCATGGGTTTTTCACCTCTTCATGCACAGTTGTATTTTCTTGTGTATAATTTATATCCTGCACAAAAACTATAGAGCCTTTCCAAAAAGCTTGTGGGATCATCGGCTGCTTTTCTGCTGATTTTTAGAGGATGCTATCAATATCATCCACTAACTACAATCAAACAAACATCTATCGCTTTAGTATTTCAAACTGAACTTGCAACACAAACACTTCCTTATTTTGCATCTAAAGCTAAACACCATTCAGAGATTTGAAGTGTGGTTTAAAATACCTCGACCACAGCTGTTTCTGAGCATCAGCAGCTCAAAACAGAGCCGAACGGCCCCGATCCAGATCTGCTGTGATCCAGCGGTCAATCACACGAGCGCTGGACGCCGCAGGGGTTCGAACGCACACTAATGCAGCTCAATCAATGCACTCCACATCAGCAGAGTCCCTCTGGAAACACTGGAGCTCCACGAACAGATCAGAACCATCCAAACAACCCTGCTTCTGATGATGATGAGACTAAAGACACAGTCCCGGATCACACTCAAGAGTCTCAGAACAGTGCTCAGAGGGGTTCCACAGTCATGATTCCTGCAAACACACCTCCAATCAATCCTCACAAAACAGTTCCACACGACTAATATATATATATAGAGACAGAGAGAAACTTCCACGTCTATTAAGACAAGACACTACAGACAAACCCAGCGTTTTGCCATGCACCGGTCAATTTTGTGTTTCAAGGTCTATTCTTCCATATCTTGTCTTCTTTCAGACTAGTGGAAATAAACATCCAAAATATACTTTAAGTGTTTGTTTTATTGAACTTTATCTATTTATGTTTTAATTTTAATTGTAAATGTTATCTTGAAATGTTTTTCCAGCACTTACAAACACCAAAACTAACAGATTTATTCCTCTATATTATTTCTGTGATCTGCAGCTGTATTTTCAGCATCATTTCTCCAGTGTCGCATGATCTTCAGAAATCATAATAATATACTGATGCTCTATACACTATCTATGCTCATAATATGCTGATTTATTAGTGTTGAAACTCCTCATATTGGTTTTTGAAGCGTGATACTTTTTTCTATGATTCTTTGATGAATACAAAGTTAAAGAGAGCAGTTAATATCTCGGCTCTATTCCCCTGCAGTGTCTTGCCTTTAATATTTGTTTCCCAAGCCTTAATAAAGCATGCTTTGGGTTGGCAAGGCTGTGGAAACCCTGCTGAACGAGCAAGTGTCTGCAATCAGACGAGTGTGTTTCCAAAGGCTCGTCCGGGTCGGGTATCTTGGCACTCGGTGTCTGACAGACGGTCTCCTCGCATGCTGCTGTCTGGCTCTTTAAACTCCTCACCTCGTTTGCATCGTCAGCACACTAAACACTGTACCATGCCATTTCCAGATATCAGGGCATATAAACATCGTACAGATATGAACACATCATGTTTTTTGGTTTATTGATTTTAATGTCTATTTCACTTTCTTTTATGTAAAGCACTTTGAATTACCACTGTGTATGAAATGTGCTATATTAATAAACTTGCCTTGCCTATTTAGGGACAGTTGGGACACTTTTTGCAATTGAAATCACAGGGTGAAAAGAGCCACAATTATTCTGCATGAACCCTACTATAATAATGTGTGACCCTGCAGCACAAAACCAGTCATAAGGGTCAATTTTTCTAAATTGTGATTGATACATCATCTGAAAGCTGAATAAATAATCTCTCCATTGATGTATGGTTTGTTATGAGAGGACAATATTTGGCTGAGATACAACTATTAGAAAATCTGGAATCTGAGGGAGCAAAAAAATCTAAATATTGAGAAAATCTCCTTTAAAGTTGTTCAAATGAAGTTCTTAGCAATGCATATTACTAATCAAAAATGAAGTTTTGATATATTTACAGTAGGAAACTTAAAATATATCTTCATGGAACATGATCTTTATTTAATATCCTAATGATTTTTGTCATAAAAGAGAAATGTATAATTTTGATCCATACAATGTATTTTTGGTTATTGCTACAGATATACCTGTGTTACTGATGACTGCTTTTGTGCTGCAGGGACATGTATAGTAACATTATAAACGGCATATCATGTTTTCTGGACAGATACTAGAGTAAGATAATGATCATTTAATTTTGCATGGAAATTCCCAGTTATGACAATCATTCAGGAATGTCAAGCACCACAGTGTACTCCAGTAAACGATGATTGTGGTCATCTAAAGTAAAGCAGATGCAACACCAACATCAGCTCCAGAAGAAGAGAAATCAGAGCTTCAGCTGTATGTTTTATGCAAACGAGTCGTGCATGATAAACAGAGACGAATGCATGTGTGATGTGAGAGAACCACGCCTGCAGAACTCCACATGAACATCACCTGTGATCAGCAGCTTTACTCCACGCACCTGGATCTTCGCGTGCAAGCAGCAGAAATGCAGTGTGTGTGAAACCGCTAATGCATGAGCACAAACACACGACGAGCAGAAGGAAGAACGCAGCGATCAGCTGACAGCAATCGGTCAATAATCAATGTGAAACGCGATCGGATGATAGATGCATTAAACGCGTCGCTGAACGCAGACTCACCGGCGAATATCGCGCACGAGCGTCTGCTTCTCTTCTGAGGGCCTGGGCTCCGGTTTGTTCCGAGCATGCAGCTGCTGTGGGTTTGAGATCAGACAGAGCGAATCAGGCCTGTGGATGAAGACGAACTGAAATGAGATGAAATGTTGCTGCGCTTCGACGCGCCGCGCGAGACTCTAGCGCTTCCACTCCGGTCCGCTGCAGCCCCGGTGACGTCACGCGCTGGTCTGCGCTCTCGAGACGATTATTTTTGTAGATGTGGTAATCCGCCAGTAACTTCTATACGAAACTCTAGGATAAGACTTTTATGGAAGGAAATCTGTTTATATAATTTATTTATTTCAGAAAGTACTGCTGAAAATTAATAATGTGTTTTTATGCAGAAAGCGATGCTAGTTACACTAATAGAGAGAGATACTTCGCCTTGTATGCTTACTGCAATTTAATATTATTATTGATATTCATATTGATTTAATAGTATTTCTGTATTTATGACATTTAAACTACATTCTGTTTAATAAAATGTTAGAATACTCACATAATCTGAAACTTCACTGAATTAATAACTCTGAATCCGAGTCTCAAATAGACTTTAAATCACTTTCTTTCTTAACTCTAAACATGTTCTATTACATATTTAATATAAGGTAACTACATGTTCATTCAAATAAACGGAACCAATCAGAAGCTCGTTAGTCACGTGACGCTGACCGAACGCGGAAGTAGCGCTGGAGTGGAATCGCTCGACTCGAGAAACGCTCTTGGGCTCCAGCGCCGCCTCTGCGCACTGCGCATGCGCGAAAGCTCCACGCCACACCGCGGCGTCGCTGAAACGCTTCACATTTAAACAGAAATCGATCATTTTCAGCACCTGATGGAGCTCAGAAATGCACCGTGTGAGGGTTCGACGGTGGCCTCTCGGTAAAATGAAAGCTTTAGATCACAGATTGGCTTTCGAGGGTTTTGCGACACCTGCCGGTGACCAGAGGAACAGCAGCGCTGCAAAAAAATGAATTTCTTACTGAGTATTTTTGTCTTGTTTTCTAGTATAAATATCTAAAAATTCTTCAATCAGGATGCATTCACTTGACAAGTAAAATGACTTGAGATATTATGTCTTGTTTCCTGGAAAAAATATTCAAAATTTGCTAGTTTTTGCTTAAAACAAATAAAAATATCTGCCATCGGGGCAAAAAATTCAATCTTGTTTAGCCTTTGAATTAAGATAATTTTTCTTACCCCATTGGTAGATATTTTTATTTGTTTTAAGCAAAAACTAACAACTTTTGGATAATTTTTTCTCAAAGGCAGCAGAGAAACACTGAGACTCAAAAGAGCTTCTCAAATCAAAGGGATTCTCCACAGACTTCAGAACAAACCAATGTGTCTTTATTCTCAAAAATACTCCATATCTGCTATTTGAATAGACAAAGATAAGACATTATCTTATTAAACCTGCTGATGGAGTTCAGCGAAACACAAATCTGGAATAAATCTGTTTTCTGACACATTAAAGCCTTAATTCTCAGTGAGGCACATCATCAAGAGCACTGGTTATTTTACATCAGAAATACTCTGTTAACTCCAGAGAGAGAGTATATGTGGACCGGGAGACTGGGAATCTCATCAAAGCAGTCAAGAACATGTCAAGGTTATCATTTAAAATCAAAAGAAACAAGACATTCTGCATAAAGAAAATCAAGTATAATTTCAGAATTACTATGATTTATTTGATTTTCTTTGCATTGTGACATATATTTAGTTTTTATTATTTTATTTTAAACAAACTTGCCTCCAAATTCCATTACTGCAATGCAAAATACTAAATAATTAAATCATATTTGAACTATAAAACATTTATAAGTTGTGCTGCCTTTCATTTGTGCTGAATTTAATAAATACAATTAATTGTATTCCAGACATTTTTGGTGATTCAAGTTGTGATAAAAAAATAATGACACATTATATATACATACATATATAAATGTCATAATTTTTTTTAAATAACAATTTTGTGAAATTGTGTGAATCAAAAATATATATCAAAATATATATATATAATGATCTATTTTGATATACAAATATCTTAAAAATTATTACTTTTTCTTAATATACATAAACACATATATACATATGCTATATATTCTAAAAATCTATCTGAATTGAATTAATAACAGAAAAGTAAACTGAAATCATCATTCTTTCATATTTCTCTCCTCAAAACCCATTGTTTTTATCTCTGGAATTGTAAAATGAGTGAGTGCTTAATTAATTTAATATACTGACACTCACTGTTTCAAACTCGAATTTTGACAACAAAAAGATTTGTTAATTACAGCACAAACAACTTTTATAAAATACTGCAAACGGGTGTTAGTGTGTTTTTTGTGTCCAGCAGAGAGCATCACTGTAATAATGAAGAATCCCTGACACACAGCAGAAGAAACTCACTCTATACTCATTCCATCATACACACACAAAGCATAAACAACCAGACAACTTCTCAGAAAAGTCACATTTCACATAATTAAATACTGTTCAAGTCAAGATTCAAGATTTTTTTTATTTGTCACATACACAATTATACAGAGTATAACCAGCAGTGAAATGTAGGTCAGGTCCGCTCCAAGGACAGTGCAATTATAAAGTATACAGATATTAAGAAACATAAAAGTAGAAAAAACTATGCAGATGGTACAGTCTTTGCCTGGCTTTCTTAACCTGTGTTTGGATGTGTGTAGTCCAAGTCAGGTTCTCGGAGATGTTTACACCGAGGTACTTGAAGCTACTCACCCTCTCCACAGGGGTCCCACTGATCATAAGAGGAGTGTAGGGCTGCTGCTGTCTCTTCCTAAAGTCCATGATCAGCTCTTTAGTTTTGCTCACATTCAGAGAGAGACAGTTGTCCTGGCACCATGATGTGAGTCTCTCTACCTCATCCAAGTAAGCGGTCTCATCGTTGTTGGAGATGAGGCCCAGAACCACAGTGTCATCAGCGAATTTGACAATAGATAGAGCAGGGGACTCAGGACACAGCCCTGTGGGGCTCCTATGTTCAGAGTGATGGAGTTTGAGGTGAACTGGCCAACTTTCACCACTTGAGGTCTGCCGGTGAGGAAGTCTTGAATCCAGTCACAGAGTGAGGAGTTTAGGCCGAGGTCTGTGAGTTTAGATGACAGCTTGATGGGGCCTATAGTGTTGAAAGCTGAGCTATAGTCGATGAATAGCAGCCTTACATAATTCCCATTGTTGCTGTCCAAGTGTGTGAGGGAAGAGTGGAGGACGTGAGAGATGGCATCGTCAGTGGATCTGTTTGGGCGATAGGCAAACTGAAGAGGGTCCAAATATCATCCTCCGACACGGTGATTACAGGATCATCGCTGCTCTGCCCGCTGCTTCCTGACGCGCTGGACGTCAGAGACGCGCCGCCGCCGTTGCCATTGAAGCGGCCGAAGAAGATGTTTAACTCGTCGGCCAGCAACAGATCTGCTCTCACCTCCGCGGAGAATTTGTTTCCGAAGTCACAGATGGTCCTCAGTCCCTGCCACATCCGTCGAGAGTCATTGAGCTGGAAATGAGACTCAATTCTCTCTCTGTATCTGTGTTTAGCGGCTCTTACTGCGCGTCGTAGAGCATAGCACGATGCTTTGTACTCGCTCATATTCCCAGACAGAAGAGCCTCATTGTAAGCGGCAGGGCGTGTGTTAACCGCAGCACGGATTGATCCGTCCACCCACGGTTTCTGATTGGAGAATGTCCTTATCGTTATTGTTTCTGTAGCTTGCTCGGTTAGCGTGTTTACAAAGCTTAATGCTACATCCGTGAACTCGCTGACGTCAGAAGAACTCGCCCGGAACATGTCCCAGTCGACGTCATCAAGAGCCGCCTGCAGCATAGCCTCTGAGTGGGAGGACCAGTGCGTCACTACTCTCTGCACCGGAGGTTCCTGAACGAGCCTTTGTTTGTATCTCGGTGTGAGGAAAATGGTGGCATGGTCCGATTTGCCAAAAGCCGGTAGTGAGCGGGCTTTGTAGGCATTCTTGAACTGAGTGTAGCAATGATCCAGTGTGTTTGGTCCTCTAGTTGGACAGGATACATGTTGATAAAGGTTTGGCATGACCTGCTTGAGATTGGCTTTGTTAAAGTCCCCCGCGATGATGAAGGCAGCGTCAGGATGTTTGTTAATGTGGCCGCTGAGCACATCGTGAAGCTTAGACAAAGCCAAGCCGGTGTCTGTCTGTGGTGGAATGTACACAGCAGTAACAATGATCGATGAAAACTCCCGGGGCAGATAAAATGGGCGGAAAGATAATAATGGAAAGATGTTCCAGATGAGGCGAGCACAAACGCGACAGAATGGAGATATTCCTGGGATCACACCATTTCTTGTTAATCATGAAACATACTCCTCCACCCCTGGATTTACCGGCCTCTGCTGTTCTGTCCGCCCGAAAGACAGAGAAGTTATCACTCGGCATTACAGCAGTGTCCGGGACCGAGGACGAAAGCCACATTTCGGACAAACAAAGGATGTTACAGACCCTTATGTCCCGTTGGAAACTAATCCTGGTTCTAAGATCGTCCATCTTATTCTCCAAGGATTGGACATTTGTGAGCAGAATGCTCGGGAGAGGAGGACTGTGAGCCCTTTTCCGGAGTCTGTCTCTAATCCCAGCGCGTTTCCCGCGGTATTTCTTGATCCGTCGCCTCGGGGGGTTATTCGAGTGGCTACTGTTCATCTCCGCGCTCCGAAGAATCTCCAGAGGCCACGATGGATTCGTGGATAATGTGTCCTGGAACAGGTTGGTGTAGCGGTTTCCAATGTCCAAAAGTGTTTCTTTGTCATAAGTGATCAGTGCCGACGTGAAATGTGTAAAAAGAGAAAGTAAAAGTAAATTAAAAAGTACATAAAAGCACAATCTAAGCGGATGCCAAGTCAAAAGCATTTGACTATATCAATATATTAATTATATTTATATAATTTTATATGAATTATATAAATACAGAAAATATGTCAATATTAGAGCTGTGGATTGATTAAATTTTTTAGTAGGAATCACCCCCCAAAGATAATTTTAAGTCATTGTTGTGTTGTTAAATGAGAAAAGCATTGAATAGACATTACAAAAAGTAGCCTTAGAAATAAATATTTTGGTGATAGTAAACGGTATTAAAGTTTTTTTTTATAATACTGAAAAATGAAATGATTTAAAAAATGAAACGATACTCTTAATATGAAACCAAAGAATCAGTCTTAATGAGTGAGTCACTGAATCATTGATACACTCGATTCGTTCAAAATCACAGATTCGTTCAGTAATGAAACACCATCAACAACTGCATCAATGTATGGCATACAGGTCTGGATCAATTTAACGTTATTTGTTTCCATAATTATTATTCCATAGTTATTTTTTTTAACACCAAATTAACAGTTCAATTTACAGCCCTGATAAATATCTGACATCTCTGATTTGTGTTGATGATTCGTCTCCTTTAATGTCGGACAGAGGTCTGCTGCTGGTTGGGTTCGTTAGTGATGCTCTCCTGCATCTTGACGAGGTTGGACAGGTGATTGGCCAGGTGACGGTCATTCGACCACCGTCATCTAAACCCACACTGGAGAACAACATAAACCAGCAGAGACCAGCAGAAACTAGCAGAGACCAGCAGAGATCCACGGAGACAAGCAGAAACCAGCGGAGACCAGCAGAAACCAGCAGAGATCCACGGAGACAAGCAGAAATCAGCAGAGACCAGCAGAAAACAGCGGAGACCAGCAGAAACTAGTAGAGACCAGCATAAACCAGCAGAGATCCACTGAGACAAGCAGAAACCAGCGGAGACCAGCAGAAAACAGCGGAGACCAGCAGAAACTAGTAGAGACCAGCATAAACCAGCAGAGATCCGCTGAGACAAGCAGAAACCAGCGGAGACCAGCAGAAAACAGCGGAGACCAGCAGAAACTAGTAGAGACCAGCATAAACCAGCAGAGATCCACTGAGACAAGCAGAAACCAGCGGAGACCAGCAGAAAACAGCGGAGACCAGCAGAAACTAGTAGAGACCAGCATAAACCAGCAGAGATCCACTGAGACAAGCAGAAACCAGCGGAGACCAGCAGAAAACAGCGGAGACCAGCAGAAACTAGTAGAGACCAGCATAAACCAGCAGAGATCCGCTGAGACAAGCAGAAACCAGCGGAGACCAGCAGAAAACAGCGGAGACCAGCAGAAACTCGTAGAGACCAGCATAAACCAGCAGAGATCCGCTGAGACAAGCAGAAACCAGCGGAGACCAGCAGAAACCAGCAGAGATCCACGGAGACAAGCAGAAACCAGCATAAACCAGCAGAGATCTGCTGAGACCAGCAGAAACCAGTGGAGACAAGCAGAAACTAGCGGAGACCAGCAGAAACCAGTGGAGACCAGCAGAAACCAGTGGAGACAAGCAGAAACTAGCGGAGACCAGCAGAAACCAGTGGAGACCAGCAGAAACCAGTGGAGACCAGCAGAAACTAGCGGAGACCAGCAGAAACCAGCGGAGACAAGCAGAAACTAGCGGAGACTAGCAGAAACCAGCGGAGACAAGCAGAAACTAGCGGAGACTAGCAGAAACCAGCGGAGACCAGCAGAAACCAGTGGAGACAAGCAGAAACTAGCAGAGACCAGCAGAAACCAGTGGAGACCAGCAGAAACTAGCGGAGACCAGCAGAAACTAGCGGAGACCAGCAGAAACTAGCGGAGACCAGCAGGTCCATGTTTCTGTAAGCACTTATGGATAAAATGTATATTTGTTTCTCATTTGATATTCTGTTTTACTTGGAAATTTGTCACAGAAGTAAAATGAATTTCAAACATAAAAAACTAAATCAAAACAAAAGCGCGCACATCACTGGAAACACTCTCTGCGCCACAAAAATATGAATAATAAAAACAGAACACACAAAAAAAGTTGACACACCTAGGCTCTAGAAATATGAAAATTCAATAGGCTGTTATTACAGTAAATTTATGTGTGCTGCTTTTTTCTGTTTTTATTTACAAACATTAAAAAACTTACTTTTTCAATTTAATTTAGTTAAATTAAGTTTTAAGTTAAAGTTTTCGTTTTTTTGTTGACATTTTTATTCATTATTTCAATAAGTAATTTATTTCAAGTAAAAAAAAAATATGGTTTTATATAATAATCCTGGTTCATATATAATCAAAATTGCAATAAATTTAATGAGAAACATAAATTCAGGCCACACTTTTGAATGGATGTGTACATACAATATTTAATAGTTGAGACTTTTATTCAGTCATAATTTTAGGTCAAATTTGACATTAATGCATATTTTAGGCCCTGTAACTGTTCAGCATTTCTATGAACTTTCACACAATTTTTAACCACCTTTACAATAACTGTATACATCATAATGGTAACACTACAGTAAGCTTTCATTAGTTAACTGCACTAGTTAACACAAACTAAACTGACCAACTGAAGCAGTGAATGATCATTCAGAATTCATCAATGCAATATTAAAAGATGTATGTGTTAATATTATTTAATGGACCTGAGCTGACATGAACTAACAATGGTCAGATGTATTTATCAACTAATATTAACAAAGATGTGCTCATGATTAGGCAATGCATTACTAATGAAAGCTTATTGTAAAGTCAAATTATTATAATTATAAAAATGAGCTACACGTTTAAAATAGCTTCAGATGGAGTTCACTTGACACGAACGTGAATGAATGAAGAACAGAATCAGAGGTTTATTCTCACTGACACAGTTTTAACACCTGAAAGCAGGACAAACAGCAAGATGACGTAACAGAGAGAGAGAGAGAGAGTGAGCGAGAGACACAAAGAGAGTGAGAGAGAGAGAGAGACTGTAAACTAAGAAGACAGATGACGAGGTACAGACTGAGCGGTCATACTCTGACTATAGAGACGGGCAGATATCGACAGCACTGGCTGCCCAGAGAGAGCCGCATCTGTCCATACTGTACTCATGGAGAAGTGGAGACAGAGCAACACTTCCTCACCAGCTGTCCTAACTATCAACACATTAGAGAGGCATTTTATCCACAATTTGAAACACTTTACCCTGACTTCAAAATGTTAAACAAGAAAACACAACTTCAGTATTTATTAGGTGAAAAACAAGATTGTATCTCACTAGCAGCAAGATACATTGATGCCTGTCACAAAAAGAGGGAGGAGTCAACAAATCAGTGATGCGCCCACACACACACACACACTCACACACACACACACACACACACACTC
>NC_136750.1:31059852-31087352 GCF_936440315.1 Barbus barbus
GAACAGAAACCAAATGACTGGAAAATTATCATTTGCTGCTTGAAAAATGGTTTTGCATTTGATGCAAGAGACAATGCTCTGTAAAAATAAAGCATGCATTTAATTGCAAAAAATAATGTGGCAAACCCCACCTTTTTTTTCTCTGCAACAGATTTTTACGTTGCAAAAAGTGATCACTTTTATATTTTTTTCTAGAAGAATTGCAATTGTTGGGTTTCATTTAACAACAATGACAACAATCCGGTGCTGGGAGCTCAGTGTCGCCGCATACGCTAGTGACGGACGCATCCCTCACTGGTTGGGGAGCGGTCATGAGTGGCCACCCTGCCCGCGGTCTGTGGAGGGGTCATCATCTCGCTTGGCACTTGCTACAGGCTCGAGATGCTGGCCGTGTTTCAGGCTCTGAAATACTTTCTCCCAGACCTAAGAGGTTGCCATGTGTTAGTTCGCACCGACAACACATCGGTGGTCTCTTTTATCAACCACCAAGGAGGTCTGCAGTCGCGCCCCCTGTACAGGCTGGCGCACCAGATCCTTCTGTGGGCTATGAGGCCGAGCTCTCCTTGTTGGTCGAGCTGGCATTGCTCCCCTCAACTTTGAGGGTCTCCTTTGAGCATGCCGCTCCCTTCTGAGTGTCTGAGTTCCCTCTCATGCTGAGAGTTAAGTTCTCCGCTCTCCAGAGCTCTGCCTTGGTAGAGTTAGCATTGCTCCCCTCACTACAGAGGGTCACCTATGAGCATGCTGCTCCCTCCCGGCTCTCCCGTTGGTCGAGCTGGCATTGTTCCCCTCAACTTAGAGGGTCACCTTGAGCATGCCGCTCCCTTCTGAGCGTCTGAGTTAGCATCTCAATGTGGGAGCAGACACCCTGTCGAGGCAGGGGCTGTTATCCGGGGAATGGATGCTTCACACCGAGGTGGTGAAGCAGCTCTGGAGTGTTTGGCCAGGCTCAGGTGGACCTCTTCACTACTCAGACAGAGCAATGTCCCCTCTGGTACTCTCTACATCATCTACCGCTGGGGCTGGATGCCATGGTACAGACGTGGCCGAGGCTTCGTCTGTACACCTTTCCCCCGATTGCTCTGCTCCCCGGAGTTCTGGAGAGAGTGCGCTGGGACGGACTCCGGCTGCTATTATTAGCCCCGTTCTGGCCGGGCCGAGTATGGTTCTCGGACCTGATTTCCCTCCTCGACGGCTCTCCATGGGATCTCCTCTCACAGGCAGGAGGCACCTTGTGCATCCCCGCCTGGAGTTGTGGAAGCTGTGGGTGTGGCCCCTGAGGGGGCACGGCTCGTGGCTTCCGGTCTCTCAACCGAGGTTGTTGAGACCATTATCCAATCCAGAGCTCCCTCTACGAGGAGACTGTACACCCTGAAGTGGAGACTCTTCACTTCATGGTGCGGAGATCGCCAGCTCGACCCAGTTAACTGCCCGGTTGGTACAGTGCTGGAGTTCCTGCAGGCTCGACTCTCCGCAGGGTTAGCCCACTCTACCTTGAAGGTTTCTGTGGCGGCAATTTCGGCCTACCACACCCTTCTTGGTGGACAGACAGTGGGCAGACACCAGCTAGTTACACGTTTCCTCCGTGGTGCACTGAGGCTAAGGCCTCCAGTACGCCCCCCCCCCCCCCCCCCCCCCCTTGGGACTTGGCTGTGGTATTGATGCCCTCTGTAGGCCGCCATTCGAGCCTATTGATGAGATCTCAGATCGTCCTGAAGACCGTGTTTCTTCTGGCGATTTCATCTCTGAAATTAGTTGATTTCATCTTAGTTGATTTCAACATGTATGCTACACTGTAGTCGAGTAAAAAAAAGTGCCACTCTCCTGTATTACAGTTTTTTACAATCATTTTTGCACTATTAACAGAACCTTAATGTCATTTTTTAAAAACTCTAGACACATAATTCACAACTGATGATCAAAATGCACATTTTTCAAAATATTTAACACTTTTTCAAATGCTTGGATACAATACACATAAACCAAAGATCTTTTGTTCATTGAACTAAAATCACAGGTTCAAATTGACAACTTAACATCAAAGTATTACTATTTCAAAATGCAACTCCCACATTACATCTGAATTGAGTGTCTATTCATTTCATTACAATGAAATTTCATTACAACCCTAACCATCAATTGATACATCTGCTCAAAATGCTATGCAACTGTTGCATTACTCTTGAAGCATAGTTTTTTTTTATGGAAAATGATGAACAATATTAAATGTTTAGATTATGAAAGTGAAGCAACTGAGGAGTGAGTATGTTCAGGTAACGATGTTCTCTGTGGGGCCTGACCACCCCCCACTGAATATAATTTTGAGGGACCCCAGAGCAAAATCAGTGCAATGGGCCCAGGATTCCTAGTGACGACACTGAGTGCAATCATGCTTTCAGGCCCATCCACAGTTTGTATTTACCCCCATACTCCCCTTTTCTTACTGTAACCCGACTGAGGAGTTTTTCTCTATAATATATAAATTGTGAAATATTATTCTAATGTAAAACAGCTGTTTTCTATGTGAATATCTCTTAAACTGTAATTTATTTCTGTGATCTGCAGCTGTATTTTCAGCATCATTACTCCAGTCTTCAGTGTCACATGATCTTCAGAAATCATAATAATATACTGATTTACTGCTCAACAAACATTTCTGATTATTATCAATGTTGAACACAGTTGTGCTGCTCAATATGTTTGTGAGAACTGTGATACATTTTAGTTTTCAGGATTCAGAGATAAATATAAAGTTGAAAAGAACAGTGTTTTATTGATACAGAAATGGTCTGTAATATTATACATGCTTGCTGAGGGCTGCTGGCTCTGTCTGTCAGGTTTAAGGGTTAATCTAGCAGCCATCTTGGGTGTGGCGTTCGTGTTTCTTGAGGTTTTCCGGGCACGTCTTAATCAGCCCATCTTGACATGCCATGCTCGGGTGAAAGGGGAAACGGCACGGCTTTTGGGAGGTAATTTTCTCTGCTTGTTTATCTCGGGATATTTTTAGAGCTGAACACCGCGTTCCTATTTAGTGCTAGAAGCGGATGTGTAGTGGATGAATTCATGGATGTATTAATCAAAGAATCAAAGAAAAAAGTATCACAGGTTCCAAAAACAATATGAAGCAGCACAACGGTTTCCAACACTCATAATAAATCAGTATATTAGAATGATTTCTGAAGGATCATGTGACACTGAAGACTGGAGTAATGATGCTGAAAATACAGCGCTGCATCACAGAAATAAATTCTATTTTAAAGTATATTAAAATAGGAAACCAATATTAGAAATTGCAATACGATTTCAAAATATTACAGTTTTTTTTTCTGTATTTTTGATCGAATAAATACAGCCTTGATGAGCAGAAGAGATTCCCTTAAAAACATTAAAAATCTTACTGATCCCAAACTTTTGAGCGGCAGTGTGTGTATGTGTGTGTGTATATGTATGTGTAAATGTGTGTGTATGTATTCCTTTTATGTAATTTTGCTGTAAAATACTGTCAAATGTACCAAAAAGTTAGGAAATAATAACAAACAGTCATTCCATAATTTACAGTAACCACAACAACAACAAAATCCCTGTGTGACGCTTTCCATTTGATGTTATTTTGTTTAAATTAAGTTTCTTGTTAATTTTTGTTATTACCGGTAATAATGTTTGCTTCTGTCTGTCGTGCTGCTGAGAGGTTTGCGATTGTAGCTCCGTGTAGCATCGCTTTTCTGTTGAATCTTACTTCCACTCTCTGTTGTTTAAAGTGATAATATATAACTTAATTCCCACCATATTTCTGGAATTATCTATCAAACTAATTTGATCGTTCGCTTTTTAAAACCGTGAGTGCAGTGCGTTAGCATTCATTAGCCGGTTAGCTTGTCACTCAAGGTTCCATTCGCGTTTCTATTCGCACCTATTATTGTTTTCTTTTTTCTCGCTCCGTTTTTCACGAGTTCATCAAACAACAGTGGTAAGCGAATCATTCTTCAATCATGGTGAGTAATGGCTTCTTCTCCTGCTATTGTTGTTTGCACTTCATGTCACATGTATAGTTTATCTCTCTCTGTCGGCGATGAGGGATTCACATGTGATAAATGCAGGGAAATAGTTAGGCTGACAGAGAAGGTTTCAGAACTAGAGACACTCATCAACTTTAGTTGAGGACAGTAAGAATGTGAGGGCTGCTGATACTGATACAGCTCAGGGAGTCCTGTACATTGTTTGGTTCCGGTAGAGCCCGTGCAGCAGGGCAGCTGGGTGACTGTGAGGCGGCCTAGTCACGGGTCAAAACACCACTCTTCCGTTCCGATCAGAACATCAAACAGGTTCTCCTCACTCCCCACTGAGAAACCTGATGAAAGTGCTCTAGTAATTGGTGATTCTATTGTACAGAACGTAAAAATAGAGAGACCAGCCACCATAGTCCATTGTTTACCGGGAGCCAGAGCGCCTGACATCTTGGCAAATTTAAAAGTGCTGGCTAATGCTAAACGTAAATTCAGTAAGATTGTTATTCACGTCGGCGCTAATGATGTTCAACGTCACCAGTTGGAGATCACTAAATATAATGTTAAAGAGGTGTGTGAACTTGCACGTACGATGTCAGACACTGTAATATGCTCTGGTCCGCTCCCTGCTTACCGTGGCGATGAGATTCATAGCAGACTGTCGTCACTCAATGGCTGGATGTCTAAGTGGTGTCCACAGAATAACATAGACTTTATAGACAATTGGAAGAATTTTTGGGGCAGACCTGACCTGTTGAAAAGAGATGGTGTTCATCCCTCCTGGGGTGGTGCCGCTCTTCTCTCTAGAAATATGGCACATAGTCTTAGAGTTCATACTTGACTGAGGCCCAGGTCAGGAAGCAGACAGACTGGCTAAACCGACCGTCTGCTAGCCGCCTCACGTCACAGAAGTCAGTTAATTCTCAGCACCAACCAGATGACTACATTACTTTAAATGAGTCTACCCCCCCCCCCAAGAGTTACAAATATGAACCGCGTCCAAAAGGTAAAGGGGGAGGGGTTGCCACCATTTATAGAAATATTTTCAGTATTTCTCAGAGGTCGGGTTTCAATTATAATTCGTTCGAAGTAATGGTGCTTCACATAACGTTATCCAAAGAAACAAGTGTTAGTGATAAATCCCCTGTGATGTTTGTACTGGCTACTGTATACAGGCCACCAGGGCTCTATAAAGACTTTATTAAAGAATTTGCTGATTTTCTATCTGAGGTAGTGCTGGCTGCAGATAAAGTCTTAATTGCTGGCGATTTTAATATCCATGTCGATAATGAAAGAGATTCGTTGGGATCAGCATTTATAGACATTCTAAACTCCATTGGTGTTAAACAACACGTTTCAGGACCTACTCATTGTCGAAATCATACTCTAGATTTAATACTGTCACATGGAATTGATGTTAGTGGTGTTGAAATATTGCGGCAGAGCGATGATATCTCAGATTATTATGTAGTTTCGTGTATATTCCATATAGCTAAGTGAAGTGCACCTTACATCGTTAGAAGAATAGCATCTACGCTAATATTAGTCTGTTTCTTTCTTATTCCGAGGTCACCGTAGCCACCAGATCCAGACTGTATCCAGATCAGATGGTGGATCAGCACCTAGAGATGACCTCTACAGCAGGACACCTAGATGAGCCCAGAGACTGATCCCCAGTGAAGACCCTGTCTCCAAGACGTCCATCCGGACAAGACCACAGGAACCAGATGAGTCCTTTGCACAATCTGATTCTGCTTTAGTCTAGATTTAAACTGCTGATTTTGTCTGGCCAGAGGAGAATGACACTATTTCAACAAACTATTTCCCCGTCTAAATACTGTAAAGCTGATATAAAGCCACACAGCTTTATGTCAAGCCGATGTAAAGCTACTTTGACACAATTTGCATTAAAGCACTATACAAATAATAGTGACTTGACTTAATGTGCATTTGGTTTCGTAGGTTACTTAATTGTATTATTTTAGAGTCATGTTTGTAGTCTGTTACCATGATGTGTGTGTGTGTGTGTGTGTGTGTATATATATATGCAATGTTATATTGTAATGTATAATATTTATATATACAAATAGAAGTATTGACCTACTATAAGCTACTCTAATTCATCATGTGTCTATTTTACTACGTTTTATTATGATGTTTATCAGTATAATATAAAGGTATAAATAGATTTTATTGCTTCAGATTGAATATTAACATATCAGTTAAATAAATATACTCTTTTTACTGTAAATTCAAGTTCAGTCCAATAAACCCTAAAATGTTGCAAGTGTATTTTTTTTACAATAAATTCTGAGACTTTTACTTTTTCATTCTGAGACTTTTTCACCTGTGTTTTACTGTAAATGTAAAACGTCATGCATCATCAATCCGGTCACGCAGACAAATACTGAGCTTTCTCTGAGTCTGTGTCTCAGCAGCGAGTGTGTGATACACAGATCTCTCCCAGGAATCATCCTGAAGGAGTTTGACGTGGCGTCTCTGCAGAGATCAGGACCTGCGCTCAAACACTCCTGAGCTGTATGTGCTCAAACAAAGCAAAAACAAAAAAAGAGGCTCGGGAACAAAAAAAACTGGAAAAACCTGGTGTTCAGCCCCAACCCAGCTGAGCTGTCACGCTAACACACTCTCGCACGCCAGTGATACACTCTCACGCCACACTCCAGACGCCAGCTCCTGGCCCCGTCATTAACCAATTAACACGGCTGAGCTGATGCTCGCTTTATGTAAGTGCCTCTGCGGACATATAGATTAGATCTTCACCTCGGTCTTATAATATATGGCCTTCACAGCGCCGTTTCACATTCTTTCAGCCTGGGTAATTAAAGTTAACTAAAACTAAAACCATTAAAAACAGATATTTCTGTTACTCAAAATAAAATAAATATATCAAATAAATATACACTCACTGGCCACTCTATTAGATACACCTTGCTAGTAACAGGTTGGACCCCCTTTTGCCTTCAGAACTGCTTTAATTCTTCATGGCACAGATTCAACAAGGTGTTGGAAACATTCCTCAGAGATTATTGACATGATAGCATCACGCAGTTGCTGCAGATTTGTCGGCTGCACATCCATGATGCGAATCTAGGGATGTTCCACCACATCCCAAAGCTGCTCTATTGGATTGAGGTCTGGTGACTGTGGAGGCCATTTGAGTAAAGTCAACTCATTGTCCTGTTCAAGAAACCAGTCTGAGATGATATGAGCCTTGTGACAAAGTGTGCCAAGAAAACATCCCCCACACCATTACACCACCACCACCAGCCTGAACCATTGAGACAAGACAGGATGGATCCATGCTTTCATGTTCTTTACACCAATTCTGACCCTACCATCTGAATGTAGCAGCAGAAATCGAGACTCATCAGACCAGGCAATGTTTTTCCAGTCTTCTATTGTCCAATTTTGGTGAGCCTGTGTGAATTGTAGCATCTGTTTCCTGTTCTTAGCTGACAGGAGCAGCACCCGGTGTGGTCTTCTGCTGCTGTAGCCCATCTGCTTCAGGGTTCGACGTGTTGTGCGTTCAGAGATGGTATTCTGCATACCTTGGTTGTAACGAGTGGTTATTTGAGTTACTGTTGCCTTTCTATCTTCTCTAACCAGTCTGCCCATTCTCCTCTGACCTCTGGCATCAACAAGGCATTTTCGTCACACAACTGCCGCTCTCTGGATATTTTCTCTTTTTCGGATCATTTTCTGTAAACCCTAGAGATGGTTGTGTGTGAAAATCCCAGTAGATCAGCAGTTTCTGAAATACTCAGACCAGCCCGTCTGGCACCAACAACCATTCCACGTTCAAAGTCACTTAAATAATTAATTTTTATATAAATATATATAAATAATTTATATAATATATTTTTCCAAGACAACTTTTTTTTTGTCTAACTTGACGTACTAAAGCAACTAAGACAACTGAAATAAAAATGAATAAAGCTATATATGTAAAACAATAAAACAATAACAAATAAAACAACAACAAAATGACTAAAGCTTTAACTAAAATCAAAATGGATAATGTAAAAATAAAAACGATTTAAAAATATGAATTAAAACTATAATAGTCTTCCAATAATACTAAAACAACACTAAACAAAATTGTGTGTATTTCACAAAAAAAGTCCATGTCACATTTAATCTTAAAATTATATTTTGCATATAGAAAACAAAATATATTTTTAGGTCTTCTATGATGCACTGTGATGCTATTTGTTATGACAATTAAACACATTTGTCTACAAATTCTCATGCTAGTTAATGCCTTTTGAGCTTTTCATTATTGTTAATGTTGTAATTGTAATTGTTCTCATTAGATGCTCATTACTTTAATAATGATTTTACAGTAAAACATGACTGTAAAACGATTAGTTTTATATTGAAATCACCGTTTGCATTTCTCATTAGATGCTTGTTACGTGAAAGGTCATTTTCTGCTGTATTACAGCAAAACATTACTGTAATTAAATATTTTTATATTTAAATCACCTTTTGAGTTTGCAATTTTAACAGTGATTTTCTAATGTATTAAAATAAAGCTTTACTGTAATACAATGATTTTTACATTGAAATCCCTTCAATTTGAAGGAAGCACATAACGTGCTACCATGCATAAATCATACTTCATTGTTTTTGTCAGTTTACAGTAACGAGAATGGGGTTTTCTCCATCAGGCTGCTTTTTCTTTTGATTCTGGGGTGAAATGTGACCCGGACGTGTTCTTGGCAGGTTTCGATGAGATTCATCTTCTTACCAGAAGTCCAGTGATTCACTGATACTGTCACACAGGAAAAGCTCGGATTTCATGCCGTACAGCTCAGATCGAAAGCTGGAAGTTCCCCGGAATCTCCTCAATATCAATAAATCAATCTGAGAGTCCTTATACTATCATGCTGACATCATCTGAGTCTCATCCTTCCAGAAAACATCCCACATGAGGATTGAGAAACTCATTCACATGCTACAGTTAATACAGGGTTACAAGGCAAATCTGAGACTTTGCATGACCCTTTAATAATAAATATAGCATAATAAATTGAATTGATCACGATATGGTCTCACAATGCAAAGTCTTGCATTAGCAACACTTGCAAAGTCCAAAGATTTTTATATCAAGATAAAATTACTTTAGATGCGAAATGACATAAGCCTTATTTTATTAGAAATCAATCAACATGAAGTGCATGTAAAGTTAAAATAATAACAAATATCTGTTAATGCGCTCAGAAATATCAACATAATTCAAAGAAAAAACTACTTTTCATTCCCCACCGACAGATATTTGTGCTTAAATTGTTCCATTTCTCAGAAAACCAGACTTCAAATGTTTAATTTGCATCTAATGTATCTTGATTTAAGGATGTTTAGATATTAGAACTGGAAATCAAGACAAAAATACTTTTGCAGTGCATGCCACTTTAAAAAGTGATAAGTTGACTTAACTTTAAAAAATTGATTTACTTAATAATTTTAAGGCAACGGGTTTCCTCAATTTTTTTAAGTTAAGTCAACTTATCACTTTTTATTTAATGCCAGAACTTTTTCTGCTTTGATGCAAAACATCTTAAGGCCTTAATTTGTGAAAATATGAATTAACAGCAAATTTGGCAGATGCTTTTATCCAAATTCATGAGACACTTATTGTCGTTAATGGAGCCCAGGAGCTACATGACATCACTTCTCTATGTAAACACGCAAACACATGACACAACAACTGACATATTTACAAGCCTGAAATCAGTTCACAGTAAATCACAGCAGAGTTCCTCGTCGATACCGGAGGAGCATTTGCTCAGACGCTCTCGTGTTCTCACACTCCAGAGATTGACAGACGATCGGAAAAAAGTGTCAGCCAAGAACAACGCCCACCTGACAGCAGCCAATCAAGAACAGGAAAGAAGCAACAGGAATATTAGAGCAAGGGCAAAAAACACCTTAAGTAAACTTCCAGCTTTTGAAATGGAAGAGATGCATGTGCAAAACAATCGGCGTGTGAAGAGAGGCCGTCTATGAGCCGACATATGCTCCAAAACAGAAGAAATTCGAGGAATATTCCACAATCTCTGTGTAATGAATCTGTTACCACAGAAATATTCAGCTTTCAAACAGAAGGAAGTTTGTCTAGTCGATGTGTGTGTGTGTGTGTGCAGCAGAGCTATTACAGTACAATGAGGCAAAACATTTAACATTAACACACATTGCTTTACAAGTATAATCACAACATGACAGAGGGTCAGGGTAAATATATTTCTCCTGTCATGAACAAAATAGCTGAAAGATGATTTTATATTTGACATTTTTTATTCCTGCGGTCTGTATTTTCAGCATCATTACTCCAGTCTTCAGTGTCACATGATCTTCAGAAATCATAATAATATACTGATTTACTGCTCAACAAACATTTCTGATTATTATCAATGTTGAAAACAGTTGTGCTGCACAATAGTTTTGTGGAAACTGTGATGCATTTTATTTTTCAGGATTTAGAGCTGAATAGAAAGTAAACCTTTGGGTTATTATGGTTAATTAAAACTAAAACAAAAACTAATAACAATCAGTTTTGGTACTTAAAATAAAATAAACATTAAAATAATATAATATAATTACTGAAATAATATAAAAATATAAAAAAAACGTCTTAGGTTACATATGTAACCCCAGTTCCTTGAAGGAACGAGACGCTGCGTCCAGAGACGCTTTGGGGAACGCCTTCAGCGTGACCGGCTCTGAATACAAATTAAATCTGTCCAATGGATGGGCGGGACGTCATGGACGAGGTAACGTAATGACCAGCTGGTATAAAAGCACATGCGGTGAAACCGGCGTCAGCTTCTAAAATGAAGAAGCCGTCTCATTCCTTCGAGGAACTGGGGTTGCATACGTAACCTAAGACGTTCCTCTTCAGGAACTCGAGCTGTGTCCAGAGACGCTTTGGGGAACGAGATACCCACGGCACCAGACTTCCCAATCCCTGCCCTGTGTGTATCCGTGTGGAGCACATCTAGGGCGAGAGGATGGAAGAACCTGGAGTGGCTCGCATGTCCAGGTCATAGAACCTGACAAAGGTCAGGGGCGTAGACCATCCCGCAGCGTTGCAGATGTCCTGAATTGGGACACCTGCGAGAAAGGCCTTGGAGACCGCCACACTCCCAGTGGAATGAGCCTTGACTCCCATCGGCGAGGGGAGGGCAGAGGACTCGTAGGCAATGTGAATGGCATCAACAATTCACCGACTGAGGGTCTGCTTTGAAGCAGGAAGACCTCTCTTAGGGGGACCATAGAAAATCAGCAATTGGTCCGCCCTTCTCCACATGGCAGCTCTGTATACTTTTGGCATCCAAGAAGCTCAGCATCTCTCATTAAGGTGAGTGCCAGATCAGATGGGAGTGTTTCTGAGGCCTGGTATAAGAACCTGACCCAACCTCACACTCCTTTGTCCCTTTGTAGATCGAAGATCGTGTGTGAAAAGAGCGGCCCTGCCCGGCCCCGTGTAATTTGTGCATTAGCTGTTGGCCGGCGGCCCGCGAGCGGAGAGATTACACCAAAAAAAAGGTGAACTGCCTTCTCAATCAATTTCTTCTGCCCTCGCCAGCACGCTGGGACTCACTCGACTTCCTGTTGTGGGGAATTTCCTGCTGAGAATGAAAGAAGGAAAGAGAAAGAGAAAAGGGGAGAGAGAGAGAGAGAGAGAGAGAGAGAGAGAGGCATGTAAACACGCAGCCTTGCTTATAACCGCTTCCTCTGGAGGGGAGGGGGCGCTGTTTATTGATCTTAGTCACACGCATATTATACAGAGGAACTTCGGTATAGGCCTTTAGCACGCTATGGGAATGTTCGGAGGTCGCGCTGCAAACAGGGCCGCTATCAGTGGAGGAAATGCCACCGAAGATGCCAGCACAGGGCAGCGCTGATAACCGACCACTCATCATTCTTCCATTCAGGAAAAGTTCCTGGAAAAGCTTTGGAATGAAAACAAATAGGAGTGGTGATGGCGCAGTGGATAAGACACATGCCTTTGGTGTGAGAGACCCGGGTTCGAATCCACTGTGAGACACCAATGTGTCCCTGAGCAAGACACTTAACCCCTAGTTGCTCCAGAGGCGTGCGACCTCTGACATATATAGCAATTGTAAGTCGCTTTGGATAAAAGCGTCAGCTACATGAATAAATGTAAATGTAAATGTAAAACAGAAGAATTGCTCTGAAGGTAAATAAACAGCGTTGTAAAGCGTAATTCTGCTCCATGCCAAAGGTCAGCTGACCCAGATAAACACGGCGGCGGTCCGTTCAAAAGTCTACTGGCTTGTAAATGAACACCGGCGGCTTTAATCGTCCTCACTCATTAATCGCTGCAGCGTCTATAATAACAGACTCAAAGATTTCACCGAAAATGATAGTAACAGTGGATCATGTGACCGCTGAATGCCTCTTACACAAACATCTCAAACCACACTAGATTATATGTCTGCACTTTAACAGGAATATCTGGATTCTAAATGAACACAAAGCTCATTTGAAGTGGTGTTGAATTGCATCTCGTGTGATCGCGGGAGAGTCTGTGATTTCGTCACTACGGGCATCACGTACTGTGTGTTACCATCATGTGCTTGTTTTTTAAAAAACCTGCACCTAGACAGCAGAAAGCAGGTGACAGGAATAAGTCTTGAACAAAGAATAGAACAGAATGGAATATAGAACAAAATAGATAATAGAATAGAATATAGAACAAAATGGAGAATAGAATAGAACAGAACAAAATAAAATTGAATAGAATGGGATATATTAAAATAAAACAGGATATATCAATAAAACAGAATCGAACAGTAGAGAAGAGAAGATATTATAATAGAACAGAATATAGAATAGAAGGTAATAGAACAGGATATGTCAAAATAAAATAGAACAGAACAGAAGATATTAGAATAGAATCGATTAGATTAGAACAGAATAGAATAGAACAGTATGTGTCAAAATAAAATAGAATCGAACAGAAGATATTAGAATAAAATAGAATATAACAGGATATATTAAAATAAAATTGAATAGAACAGAATATGTTATAATATAATAGAATATGATGTGTCAAAATAATATAGAATAGAACAGAACAGAAGTTATTAGAATAGAGTAGAATAGAATAGAATAGAATAGAATAGAATTGAATAGAACAGAAAAGGATGTGTCCAAATAAAATAGAATAGAAAAGAACAGGATATTAGATTAGAACAGAAGAGCATATATAAAAATAAAATACAATAGAACAGAACAATATATTATAATAGAATAGAATAGAATAGAATAGAATAGAATAGAACAGGATATATCAATATAAAATAGAATAGAACATCAGATATTAGAATAGAATAGAATAGAATAGAATAGAATAAAATAGAACAAAAGAACAGAAGATCAGAATAGAACAGAACAAAATATATATGAATAGAATATAAGAACAGAAAAACTAGACTAGACTAGAATAGAATAGGATAAAATAGACTACAACGGAACAGAATAAACAAGTATAGAACAGAATAGAACAGGACATAACAGGAAAAAAATAAAATAGAACAGAACAGAATGTAAGATATGAAAATAGAATAGAATATCAGCACACTGTAGCATGGGACAGTTCCCCTGAATGTGGTTTGATATATATTTAGGACAGTGAGCTATATTAGGACTGTGTGCTAAAAAAACGTTGTTCCTTCTGTGAAACGAACGATTCAATGTTGACGCATGCGCTGATTTGTGACTGCGTGTTTTGAGTTTGAGCTCCATCAAGTTGATTCTTTATCGTCTATTTTCTATCTTAAAAACTATTTTATACACTATAATTTTCGTTTCTATAACGTGTGAATATATCCCCTATAGCATTCTAAAACAAAACCAATCAGAGTGCAAACTATAAATTTAATGCAGGATCTAGAAAAAATCTGATCGTGATTAAACCAGAAAAACGCAAAATAAATGAACAAAAACAATTTTTAAAGCCTGGGCTCCTAAATATTAGATCACTCGCACCCAAAGCAGTTATTGTAAATGAAATGATCACAGATAATAATTTTGATGTACTCTGCCTGACTGAAACCTGGCTGAAACCAAATGAATATTTTGGTCTAAATGAGTCTACTCCACCGAGCTACTGTTATAAACATGAGCCCCGTCAGACTGGTCGTGGCGGTGGTGTGGCAACAATATATAGTGATATTCTCAATGTTACTCAGAAAACAGGATACAGGAGGTTTAACTCATTCGAAATACTTCTGCTTAATGTTACACTGTTAGATATGCAAAAGAAATCTCTCCTGTCTCTTGATCTTACCGATATAGATATCGTACCTCAAAGTGATGATGTTACTGATCATTTCCTTGTATCGTGCATGCTGCGTATTACTGATATTAATTATATGGCTCTGCGTTATCGTCCGGGCAGAACTATTGTTCCAGCCACCAAAGACAGATTCACAAATAACCTGCCTGATTGATCTCAACTGCTCTGTGTACCCATAAATACACATGAACTAGACGAAATGACTAGCAACATGGGCACTATCTTCTCTAATACATTAGAAGCTGTTGCCCCCCTCAAATTGAAAAAGGTTAGAGAAAACGTACTGCGCCATGGTACAACAGTTATACCCATTCTCTCAAGAAAGAAACTCGTAATCTTGAGCGCAAATGGAGAAAAACTAACTTGGAAGTTTTTAGAACTGCGTGGAAAAACAGTATGTCCAGCTATAGACCGGCTCTAAAAGCTGCCAGAGTAGAGCATATCCGCAGACTCATAGATAATAACCAAAACAATCCAAGGTTCTTATTTAGCACAGTGGCTAGATTAACAAATAAACAGACACCGCCCGATCTAAATATTCCCTCACAGTTTAATAGTAATGATTTTATTAATTTCTTCACTGATAAAATAGATAACATCAGAAATACAATATCAAATGTAGATTCTACTGCGTCTAGTATTTCAGCTTCATTCATCGCACCCAAAGAAAAACTGCAGTGCTTTACAACTATAGGACAGGAAGAGCTAAATAAACTTATCAGTGCATCTAAACCAACAACATGTTTATTAGATCCTATACCCACTAAACTACTGAAAGAGTTGTTACCTGTAGCAGAAGAACCGCTTCTCAATATTATTAACTCATCGTTATCTTTAGGTCACGTCCCAAAACCATTCAAGCTGGCGGTTATTAAGCCTCTTATTAAGAAACAACAACTAGATCCTAGTGAACTGGCAAATTACAGACCCATTTAAAATCTTCTGTTTATGTCTAAAATTTTAGAAAAAGTTGTGTCTGCTCAATTGTGCTCTTTGCTAGTATTACTTGATCTTAGTGCTGCGTTTGACACTATAGACCATGATATACTCATAGATCGATTACAAAACTATACTGGTATTCAAGGGCAGGCTTTAAGATGGTTTAGATCCAACCTGTCCGATCGCTACCACTTTGTTCATTTAAATGGGGAGTCATCTCAATTATCACCAGTAAAGTATGGAGTACCACAAGGATCTGTCCTAGGTCCTCTGCTATTTTCAATATACATGCTGCCTCTTGGTAATATTATTAGAAAATACGGGATTAGTTTTCATTGTTATGCTGATGATACTCAACTATATATCTCAACAAGACCAGATGAAACTTCTAAACTAAGCTAATAGATTGTGTAAAAGATTGGATGACCAATAATTTCCTCCTATTAAATTCAGATAAGACAGAGATATTACTTATTGGACCAAAAAACAGTACACAGAATCTCTTGGATTATAATTTGCAACTAGACAGATGCACTGTTACGTCCTCTAAAGTCACAAATCTGGGTGTTATATTAGACAGCAACTTGTCCTTTGAAAATCATATTTCCCATGTTACAAAAACAGCATTCTTCCATCTTAGAAACATTGCCAAGCTTCGAAACATGCTCCCTGTTTCTGATGCAGAAAAGCTAGTTCATGCATTCATGGCCTCTAGACTGGACTATTGTAATGCACTGCTAGCTGGTTGTCCTGCATCTTCAATAAACAAGCTACAGATAGTCCAAAATGCAGCGGCAAGAGTTCTTACCAGGTCAAGAAAATATGATCATATTACCCTAATTTTACAGTCTCTGCACTGGCTACCTATTCAGTTCCGTATCATTTACAAAATATTATTACTTGCCTATAAGGCCCTAAATGGTTTAGCTCCTGCGTACCTAACTTGTCTTCTACCACGCTACAATCCAACCCGCTCCCTAAGGTCACAAAACTCTGGACTTTTGGTAGTACCTAGGATAGCAAAGTCCACTAAAGGAGGTAGAGCTTTTTCACATTTGGCTCCCAAACTCTGGAATAGCCTTCCTGATAACGTTCGGGGTTCAGACACACTCTCTCTGTTTAAATCTAGATTAAAGACACATCTCTTTAGCCAAGCATTCACATAATGCATCTTATAATCTCATACTGCAGTTATATCTGATCAAATGTACATTATTATTATTCTTTAGCTTGGGTTGAACAAATCATTTTTGCTTAGATGGAACAGCAGCTACGCTAATTATGTCTCTATTTGTTTCTCTGTTGATTAACATCCCGTGGTAACTAGGAATTACAGAAGCTTCAGTCTGGATCCAACCCTTAAATGATCTGAGATGACCGAACACCTGAGAAGAGATGATGCCAACCCCTCAGAGGACCTCAGAGGATGCCAACGCTCAGACAACATACAGAATTACCACATTTTGCCATAAGTTAAGTATATTAAGGTTCTGCAATATATAAATATATCGTGGAAACTTAATTTACTGTAGAGCTACTTTGCAACGATTTGTAGACTAATATATTTTGTAGAATGTTGGGAACTAGGGCTGCACAATTAATCCAATCCAATTGTCATGCACATCTGGTCAGTAAAGCTGGTTCTGTGATTAGTAGTAAATCTCCATCACCTGCTTTGAGATGGAACAGCATTTACTACACAGAGCTGTAGTTCACTGACAAGCTAAGCAAAAAAATAGAGAGATGATATAATCGAAAAAGACATTGCAATAAAGACAGCTGTTTGCGTAGCTTCTGAGTGAACTTCGGCTCTGTGTAGTAAATGCTGCTCCTTTTGAAAGCACATGAAAATACCACATTTAATAACATGTTTTTACTCCAAACTCACTTCATAATGTCAGCCAAGTGTTTGAAATACATCCTTCTGTGAGATGATGTGGCTTCTTACACAGAATAAGTCAAGTCAAGTCAGCTTTATTGTCAATTCTTCCACATGTACGGCACATACATACAGAGAATTGAAATTGCGTTACTCTCAGACCCTTGGTGTAAACAGTTAACATTAAACACGTTCAAATACAGATAATACAGTTTAAACATATGTACATACAACTATACAGCTATACAAATGAGGACATTGTAGAAAAATAAAGAAATAGATAAAGTGGCATAAGGCGCATGGCAGAATAGATAGAGTGCAAACCAGTTAAATAAAACAAAACTGTGCAGATATATGTGTAGTGCAAGAAGAGCTTGTCAGTAGAGAGAACAGTCCTTATATCAGACTATCTGAAGAGGTAGTTTGCAGTCAATGCTGGATGAGGTAGTGATCAGTCCAATGCTGCACAAGTGACAGGTGCTGGTCACAGTTTTTAAGTTGGTGAGGGGGGGGCTCATAGTGTCAGAGTTCAGTGTTGTATGGGGTAAAAGAGGGGAGGGGGGGGCAAGGACGGGAGGGAGTTCAGCTTCCTGACAGCCTGATGTATGAAGCTGTCCTTCAGTCTGCTGGTCCTCGCCTGGAGACTCCGCAGTCTCCTCCCTGATGGCAGCAGACTGAAGAAGCTGTGTGTCGGGTGGGTGGGATCACCTGCAATGCGGAGGGCTCTGCGGGTGAGACGGGTGCTGTAGATGTCCTGGAGGGAGGGGAGAGAGACACCAACGATCTTCTCAGCTGCTCTCACTATTCGTTGAAGTGACTTGCGGCAGGATGCGTTGCAAGCGCCATACCACACAGTGATGCAGCTGGTTAGGATGCTCTCGATGGTGCCTCTGTAGAAGGTGCACATGATGGGGGCCGGGCTCTGGCTCTTCTGAGTTTGCGGAGGAAGTAGAGACGCTGCTGTGCTTTCTTGGCCAGTGCTACAGTGTTGTTAGTCCAGGAGAGGTCCTCTGTGATGTGCACACCCAGGAACTTGGTGCTGCTCACTCTCTCCACAGTCGCACCGTTGATGGTCAGAGGGGCATGCTGAGTGTGTACTCTCCTGAAGTCAACAACAATCTCCTTCGTCTTCTCCACATTCAGAGAGAGATGTTGTCACTGCACCACCCGGCCAGGCGGCTCACCTCGCTCCTGTAGTTTGTCTCATCTCTGTTGCGAATTACAAGACAAAAAACACGAAAACACCGTTCTGTCGGGAGAGAGAGAAGCCGCTGCATCTGTGCGCGCCGCCATTTTCTATCAACATTTTCTAAGATTTCGTGCAGCCCTATTGGGAACCAAACTACATTATAGACAGATTAAACACTGTATGATCAAAACCTCATCAAAAGCTTTGGGTCAACTATCCCTTTCATATAAGATGCATCTGCTGACAAACTTTCACAAGCCCACTATGATGATGAACTCTATCCATCACAACCTAACTGTGCAGTAATTGCTCTGCTTTGAGAAACCACAGTGTCTAAATATCTTGAGGATTCCTCACCTTTGTGCAGGAGCCTGACAGGACTCCCACCACTGCCGTTTCTGTCATGTGATGATGAGGATGAGGATGATGTGGGATCAGAACTCATCGCTCCACCATTTTCCACCATCTCCAGAATCTTCATATGACTGATGTCCATCAAACTGTGAGAATGAGGGAGAATTTATACAGTAATACTCGCAATCATTTCATTTAGAAGATAACTAGCTGGATGGCTTTTGTGCAAACCTGATACACACCTAACATCCCCCGCGGTTAATGGACACCAAACAACCCAGCCAGGATTCATCCACCTACTCCAGGAAAACAGCCACAGGAAGTGACATCACCATCATGAGTGTATGGTGACAGGATGACCATTCTATATCATACCATGATAACAATATCAAGATTTCAAAGTATTTACATGATATTTTTAGGCACTTTAAAGAAGGGTTTTCAGTCTTTTAGACCCACAAACCCCCAAATACGATCCTCCTCATTTGAGGGACCCACATCCTTAAATTTATATTTTCATGTAAGAAAGCCCAATTTATACTAATGTAAACTGATATACTATATACTATCCAAATTAAAATATTATTTAGTAAATATATAAATATTTAGTATGTATTAAGTTGCATAAAGTTTTTGTCTAGTCTAGTAGTGTACTGTTTATTGTCTATCTTTATATTGTTTACTTATTTATTTTTTATCAAATTTAAACTTGATTAACTTGATTATTTTAATGTCATTTGTGTTATTTATTTTAACCTATTTTTATTCTTAACCTAATTGTTTCATATAATTTGTATTTCTTTTCATGTAAATTTTTCTTTCTTTCCTTTTGTTTTTCTCTGAACTTTTTCCACATGAATAAATACTTGTGTCACTTACAAAAAAGTACCATGGCATTCTTTGAAGTACCATGGGAAGGAGTTCCATGCAAATATATTTCCAAATGCCATAGTTTTACCACCTGATATTACTATACCATGCACTTTTTTTTTTTAACGGTAATACTAAATTACCTTACTGTACAATCTGAAAATATAAGCTTTTGTGTTTATCATCCCATGCTGGTCTCCTCAAATTACCAATAAATCATGCTAAAATAAAACAACCAGTCACTTACCTGGTGTTTAAGGATTTGAACAAAGAAATAGAAGGAGCTGATATAATATAAAGAGGAAGACTATTCTAGAGCCTGCAGCCATCGAGAAAGCCAGATCACCTTTAGCTTTTAAACGAGAACGAGGAACTGAGAGTAGTAATTGACTAGATGATCAGAGGGATCTTAAAGCAGTATACAATGTGAGAAACAGAACTTATGGATCAAAGATAACTATTTCAGTTTTGTCCTTGTAGCTGTGAAAAATTCATGTACATCCAGAATTTTATGTCATGCAGACAATCAAACAAACAGGACACAGAACCGCTGTTATCTTTAACAGGAAGATTAGTGGGGTGTCAGAGGAATCATATTTAATGCAAAAAGAAGAGGACCCGAAATAGAACCCCGTGGAACACCCCAAGAGATTTATGCGCAAAATGAGAAACATTCTCTTACATTAACATAAGAGTTTTCTCAGTTCTCAGAAAAGGTTGAACACGTTTCACAAAAAGCAATAAAATTGTGTGGTTTTACCATTTTCAACACAATACATTGACAATTCCATGCTTTTTTTTTTGCTTTTTTTTTTTTTTTTTTTTGTGAAATTGTAATTGTTTGTTAGATTGTTCCATAAAACCACTTTCCAAACAATTCCATGGTTTTCTTTGAGATTCATGTATGCAGTGTCAGATAAAAAATGGCTATTATTCAGTACTACATTATAAACTTTTGATTTGATTTGAATACTGCCACAGTACATCAATAAATCAATCAGTGATTTACAGAAAATCTCAATTTTAGATATACATATTCTGTAACTCTACATTGTTAATGATGTGTTTATAATCTGTAAACAGAGACAGACAGACACATTCACCATGAAAGTTTTATTATTCATTTAGCAATCATAAATAGTTTATGCAAAAACGATTTTGATATGGGACTACATTTGCAGGAATTACTAATTGTATTACTTCAGACATTAAATTCCTTAATTATAAAAAAAACATTAAGCACCTGCCTCAAAGAGTATCAGGTCATAGAGACAATTAAACAACGAAAACATAGTTCAAGAAAGGAAATTTGATCCAGAATTATATTGAATGTCCAGAAGCACCTTGATAAATACAAAAATGTCGATATAAATCTTCAACAGTCTGTACAAACATAAGATCAGGCACATGGAAAATGTGCATGCTAAAATTGGCTGTATATTTACAAGTGGATCACATTTTGGGATCGTAATCGAACAGAAAATAGCTTCAGTGTATGTCGTCCAGCAGATCTGAGGAATCTGCATAAAGCTTATGACAAAAGAAGGCATTAGTTTAAAGACTGGCACTAAAGCAGCATAAGGCGCATGAGCTGCGACAGGCACTCTGTTATCTGTGCACTATATTTGGAAGCACAAATATGTTATCAGCATCAGCATTCGACTTTTGAAAGGACGAACCCATGCATACGTGCATACGCATATGAAAACACAGATGTATGTACATGATAAAGGTGATAAAGCCATATGCACACTCAGGGTTATCCAGCATGGTTGAAATTACTGCAGTAAAATGCACTGGATGCTTTGACCTGCATCACAGTCAAACAACTTTCAAATATTTAACATTGCGAGCCGCTGGCGTGGTTTGCACCAAACTGAATCGCAAGTGACAGCGCTACGGATCTCTGCTCAAACTCTGATGAACTTTTGTTGAGATTACGCCACGGTGCCAGGGATTTCGAAGCCGGGTTGTGGCGTGACACGCAGCATACAGCGCTTGTGTTTCATGGTCAGCCCGTACTCTGGCGTCATATCTAGCATTTCTCCCGGCATCCCGCTAAACTTTAACCTCTGGAGAAGGATGGCCAAGAACAGGAAGACCTCGGCACGTCCAATGGACTCTCCGATGCAGCGCCGCTTCCCAAGCCCAAAAACCAACACCTTCTCTCCTTCCATCCTGTCCAGGTCCGTACCGTCTGCAGTGAGGAACCGGTCAAGGTTGAAGCTCAACGGATCCTTCCACAGCTCTCTGCAAGTAGAAACAGATGGTTCAGCTTCGTTTAAGAGCACATTGCACCATTTACTGTCAACATTTAAGTGATTGTGAGAAACTTACGGGTCATGGTTGACTTGCCACTGGTTTACAAACACACAGGTGTCTTTGGGAATGAAATATCCATTGAGCGATGTGTCTTTAGACGTACTGAAATACAAAAGCACAAGCAACCATTGGCACGGACAGTTTTGGTAAACACTGCAGCACTATTTACAGGTGGCCATCTTCAGTAAATCAATTCACATGTGGTTTTCTTTAATGCAAGGATGCCGTTCTCAACTCACCTGTGAGGAATGGTGAAAGGAAGGAAGGATGAATGACGGAAGATCTCCAGAATGAAAGCCTCGAGAAGCGGCAACTCCGTTCTGTCTGACAAGCGAGGCGTTCGGTCCATTCCGATCTTTTCCTCTAGAAAGATTTTAACACCATTTGTCAGTAGAGTAAATCGATCCAAAAATCTCTTAAATAAAGTAGTAAAAATAAAGCTACTTTATTGACATCAATGGTTCCATAAAGAACCTTCAATAACCATGCACTCAAAAATAAAGGTTACTAAAGATGTTTTTTTTTACTAGATATGGTTTTTGCAGAAATGCTATAGAAGAACAATTTTTGGCTTCTCAAAGAACCTTTCAGTGATCAGTTCTTAAAAGAACCATTTTTTCTTAATTTGAGGAACATTTTAATAATCTGAAGAAACTTTTCCAATTTCAAGAACTCACAAAAGTTCTATGGAAGTTAAAGGTCCTTCAAGGAACCATCAATGCCAATAAAGAAGCCATTTAAGGTTCTTTATAGAGGATTATTATTAAAATGTTCTTCACACTAAGAAAAAATGGTTCTTTTAAGGGCTGATCACTGGAGAACCAAAAACGGTTCTTTTATGGCAAAATCCAGTTTTTAAATTTAAATTAGTTTTTTTTAGGAGTGAACAATATTTTAATATACTGTTAAATGCCATAGAAGAACCATTTGGGGTTCCCTAAAGAACCTTTTAGTAATAGCTCTTAAAAGAACCTTTTTCTTGTTGTGAAGAACATTTTAATCATCTAAACAGCCTTTTTCCACCGCAAAGAGCTTTTGTCCAATTTCCATATATGCTAAAAGTTCTTCATGGAATCATTATTGCCAATAAAGAACATTTATTTTTAAGAGTGAAAGGAACCTTTTCCACTGCAAACTCTTAAAAATACAGGCTCTTTATTGGCATCGATTTTATTTTCATTTTTAATATTTATTTCGAACAAAACACAATATACATAATAAAAAAACAACAACAAAAAAAAAAAAATATATATATATATATATATACATTGTATATACACACACATACATGCACATATATCCATATAACAACAAATTATTACCAAAAAAAAAAAGAAAAACATGTAAAAGCAAAAACAATAAGCAAAAGCTTATTATTTTTCCCACCCCTATACAATTCCATAATGTTCCAGTATATCTTTTAATACTACATCAATCCCTATATTATTTTTATATATTCCTCCCAAATTAACAAATCCACATTAAACAAACCCCAACCACATTATTTTCATCCAAAATAACCCATTATTCTATAGTCACCTAACACAATGAACCTTATAACCCTCTCCACCCTCACAATCACCCTATACATCCACATATCCTTTTAATAAAGAGTTTTTATACAATGTTTAAACTGCCTAATATTTACACAATGCTTTAACACCTGCTCCAAACCATTCCACAACCACACCCCACAAACAGAGACACACATACTTTTTAAAGTTGTTCTTATACGAATCTTTTTAAAGTTTAACTCTTCCCTTAAGTTATACCCACCCTGCCTTTGGTTGAATGAAGAATCTTTAACAACCATGAAACCTTACAAGGTTCTTAATAATGGAAAAAAAATTCTGTTCTTCACTGAAAGGTACTTAGAGAAGCCAAAAACTGTTCTTCTTTGGCATCACTGCGAAACCTCCTTTAGGAAACCTTAATTTTTAAGATTGTAGACAGAGAAAGCTTAATTTGAAAAGACAGGGAGAGAGAGACAGAGATACTCACTCAGCTCTGTTTGAAGACGCTCCTGGATCTCAGGGTAGGCCACTAGATAGACGACAGCCCAAGACAGAGCCGTACTGATAGTGTCGAAACCTGTCAATGTGCACAGAGACACTTTAATATATCACGCAGAGACTGGAGACAGAAAATTATTCAGTTTTCCCACACTCACCAGCTCCGAAGAGGTCATTTACGATTCCGACAATCTTCTCATCGGACACTTGGACGTTTGAGTTCTCGTCCAGTTTCCGGTCTTCGCAGTGGTTGATGAGCGAATCGGTGATGTCTCGGATGTTGTTCTGAAACAAAATTCACATTTGATGAGCTACATGGATTGTGAAAGAGAAAGCCATCTGACAGACACGTCTGAGAGCTCCCACCTTGTCAAAGGTGTCGTAATGGTCTTTGACGATCTTCTTCATCAACTTGCTGAACCGATCGTTGATGGCCAGGAACTTCTTCATCGTCGTGCTAGGCAGGATACGCAGGAAAGGGATGAAGTCCGCAGGATTGCCGCTTCCCACGATCTTCCCGAACTCGTCGCTCAAGTTGACTAAGCTCACCAGCTCGTCATCGTCGTGGCTGTAGCGCCGGCCGAAGCAAATCCCACAGATTACGTTGGCCACGGACACCACGATGTGCCGGAAAGGATCAAAGCACCCGTCAGCCTTCATGACACTGTGAAGCCTTTCAATCAGATAGAGACCTTCTTTGCTGATGTGCTCTTCAAGTGCGCAGGAATACTCTGAGCTTTCGCCTTGTACCGTGGAAAAGGTTCGCAGGGCGCTGAGGGCCAGCTTGCGACGGGCGCGCCAAACACCCACTTGATCCGTACTGAAGGCCAGGCTCTTTCCGTCGCTGATGAACTTACTGCTATAGAGATCTGGACGTCCAGAGAACTCCTCGCCTTGTTTGAGGAGGGCCTGACGGATCACGTCGTTTCCGCCGAGCACTACTACGGGTCGCATGCCAATCTGGATCTGGAAGATGGGGCCGTAGCACTTGCTCATGGCGGTCAGGCTCAGATGTGGGTTGTTTCCCACTTCCAGAACATTTCCGATGATGGGGAGAGGCTTCGGACCCGGCAGCTTCTGGAGCCCTTCTGGGATCTTAGTACGCATGAGGCGCATGAGCAGATACACCACACATATCGTGATGATGGCCACGAGGCTCTCAGACACAGAAATCGGGCCCAACATGGGAAGAACCGTAAGAGGCATGGTTATCTTCCTTTGTTCTGTTTCCCTCAGCAATCTTTGCTCTCACAGACAATGAAAAGGTTATCTGCTTAAAACAAAAGAGAGATCAATAAGACTGACTGTTAACCTTATTCCGAGAGAATAGTGTAGTAACACGTTTGCATGAATGATACTGAAAAAGGTGTGTCTTTCTGCAACCTGTTTTTTGGTAATGTGAATGCATGCAACTAACAGATCTGTTTTTGCAGTTTAACCAATGCTTGTTGATATATTATATATTGACCAAAAGCTTTTGTCAATGAATGTGTATATATATATATATATATATATATATATATATATATATATATATATATATATATATATATATATATACTGTATATATAAAATTTTAAAATATATATTTTAAATATTTTTCTTATATGCATAACTCCTTCACGAGTACAATTCATGCCAACGACCTATAATATAACTGCATATTTAGCAAGAATTCACATGTTAAACATATTTAGCTATCTAGATAGAAAAGGATCACTCAAATCAGAAAGAATGTGAAGGCTATGATGACTGCAGTGGACATGAGCCGGAAGTTATATTTCTCAAGGAATTTATTTGTTCCTCCTGAATATTTTCAGCTGACAGCTGACTTTTTTTTTCTCAGAATTGCGTTAAAAGTTACAAAGTTATAGGCTAATTCTGAGATATAAACTCGCAATTCTGAGAACATATCAGTCTTTTCCCCCTCAAAACTGGACTCGCGCAATGCTAATTTTATCACTCGCAATTGCGAGTTTATATCTCACAATTTGGTGGAAAAAAAAGTCAGAATTGTGAGATAAAAAGTCGCAATAGCCTTTTTTTATTTTTTATTCGGTGGCATAGAACTGTGATACTTCAAACATACTGAAATGCTTTAGCTGCGGAGCGGTGTTTCTGGAATCAGTGAGCGCGGAGTGATTATTAAATGCTCGGAGCTCCAGTCCGCTCACATACTCTGATCGGACACAGCCACATAAATGTGGCTTTTTGTTAATGACTGTCGCAGGATTTTACACAGATCTCCATCTTTCCTCTTTGAGCTTTCACAGTCAAACCCTTGAAACCTTTCTCAGACCACAGACAAATCACCCTTTATATAAAGCAATCTGAAACATCACCTCAACCAATTAGGACACCATATCAAATGCAAAAAATATTGTTATTCAAATGGACAGAAAACAGTTCTACTAATGACATTAATGCTATTGAATCTTCAGAAATACAGTCCCTCTTACATTCTCTCCAAATACAGGAATACCCTAAAAATCAATTCGGCATCAATCAAGCTGTGAAAGATATAAATTACATATTCTACAAGACAGCACAAAGAAGTGATATGACAAATCTAAAACCAAAGACAAAGAAATTGGGCACTGACAGATGGTTTGATTCAGACTGTAAGGCTCTGAGAAAAAAACTCCTAAATTTATCAACTTGACTTGACTAAGGCAATACAAAGCCACACTCCGCCGGAAAAAAGCCCAATTTCTGCAGGACGAGTTTGAAGAGATCGAAAAATCTATAACTTCAAACACGTTCTGGGATAAATGGAAATTACTATACAAATCAAATCAAGAAGATCTGGCTATCCAAGATGGAGAGATATGGAAAAATCATTTCCAAGATATAGCTCAACTGAAATTCAAAACTCGGATCAAAATTAAATAATTAAAATCTAGACATCTTGGAAAAATCAATCAAAACAAACCAAAACCCTTTAGATTTCCCCATAACAATGAAAGAATTGGAAGATAAATTAGGGGTCCTCGAGCCCAAGAAAGCCTGTGGTGTCGACAGCATCCTGAACGAGATGCTGAAACACACAGAGCAAAGCTTCAAACTGGCCATGCTAAAACTCTTCAATGATGTTCTGTGTGTCGGGTTCTTCCCTGAGATCTGGAACAAGGGTCACAAGAACGGAGATAAACTAGACCCCAACAACTACCGAGGCATCTGTGTGAACAGTAACCTGGGGAAGGTGTTCTGTAGCATCTTAAACACCAGACTGTTACACTTCCTTACGAAGCACAATGCCTTGAGTAAATGCCAAACTGGCTTTCTTACAAAATGTCGAACTTCTGATCACATTTTTACATTACAAACACTAATTGATAAATATGTACATCAAAACAAAATAAAATTGTTTGCTTGTTTCATAGAGTTCAAGAAAGCATTTGACTCAATCTGACTATACCTAAAACTAATTGACAGTGGAATAGGGGGAAATTCTATGATTTGATCAAATCCACGTACACAATCAGTCAATGTGCTGTCAAAATTGGAAACCAAAGATCAAAAGTTTTTTCTTCAGAGACGTGGCGTGAGACAAGGATGGAATTTAAGCCCCACCCTCTTCAACATT
>NC_136750.1:31097352-31127352 GCF_936440315.1 Barbus barbus
CCTCACTCATTTTCTACAGGGTTCAGGTCAGAGGACTGGAGGGCCATGGCAGAAGCTTCATTTTGTGCTGAGTGACACATTTTTGTGTTAATTTTGATGTTTGTTCTGGATTATTGTCTTGATGGAAGATCCAAACATGTCCCAATATTAGATTTCTAACAGAGTCAGTCAGTCAGTCTTGTCTAAACAAGATGTCCAGGACCTCCAGCAGAAGAAACAGGCCTTTGTGTTCCTCATATTTATAATCCTGTGGAGCAGAAGTCATGGCTGGACAATTTCATGTTCAAAATCACCCTGGTGTGCTAAAAGTATGTAAATATGAATGAATATACTTCAGAGAATTGTAAGAATTTCTAGGGGCGCCAATAATTGTGTCCGAAATGCATTGGAGAAAAACATTTATTTCATCATGAGATTTTTCAATTATTTCAATTATTTTACTTCAATGAAAGGTTAGATTTTTTAAGAAAAAAAGGATAAACGATGCACATTTATTTTCACAGCTGCCTTTGCTCATATTTACCAAGGGTGCCAATATTAGTGGAGGGCACTGTATACACACACACACACACACACACACACCTTGGCCTGTTTTTTTTCTGACCATGCGTATTTTGCTGTCCAGTGGTCATGATTTAATTTGGAAATTTCTGTATTAGTGTATATATTCTGCATTAGTGCTGAATATTTCTCATGGACATTTAATCATTTTTGACTTTTCAGTGTGAGTTCAATCTCTTTTTTGACACATTTTACCTGTAAAAGAAAACCTCCTTAATAATTATGTATAAGGCATTTTTCACTTCCAGCCCTTGGTAACAATTATATTTCACTTATAAATTATTAAATACCAAATTAATAGTAATTATTAAGATGAATGTGGTTTGGAATTGGTCAAATGTACTTGGAAAAATATATGACCAGAATATCAACTTGCATAATAATTATGCAGTATATATATATGTTTGTGTGCATGTGTGTGCTGATATTCTTGAGGCTAAGATTTTTTAAAACTAAAAATATCCATGTGTTATGTAACCTGAATCAATTTCTCTTTACAGATGTCATGCAGTATTTACACTGTGTTCATGTGCGTGCTTGTGTGTGTGTGTGTGTGTGTGTGCATGCGTGCGTGCTTGTGTGTGCGTCCGGCTCTTACCTGCAGGGTTCACTGTGAGGGCCGTCCACCCATCAGTGTCATGTTTGTGTCTTTGTGGGCAGGAACAGCCTTGAATGGAGCGAGAGGTTTTGAAGTGTCATGTTTGAAGTACAGCATGAGAAAACGACCTGCCGGCACGCAATCCAGAAAGAGCTGATGCTCTGAAGTTCTGCACCTGTAACTGCACACCTCCAATTACCTGCTTCACAGAAACACACGCATGCCACAGTGCATGACCACAAAACCAGTCATGAGGGTCAATTCTTTAAAATTGAGATTTATAAATAGATGATTAAATAATCTTTCCATTGATGTATGGTTTGTTATGATAGGACAATATTTGTCTGAGATACAACTATTTGAAAATCTGGAATCTGAGGGAGCAAAAAAATCTAAATATTGAGAAAATCTCCTTTAAAGTTGTTCAAATGAAGTTCTTAGCAATGCATATTACTAATCAAAAATGAAGTTTTGATATATTTACAGTAGGAAATGTACAAAATATCTTCATGGAACATGATCTTTATTTAATATCCTAATGATTTTTGTCATAAAAGAGAAATGTATAATTTTGATCCATACAATGTATTGTTGTCTATTGCTACAGATATACCTGTGCTACTCATGACTGCTTTTGTGCTGCAGGGACACATATTTCTGCAAAATCCTTACTGCATCAGAATATAAAACATTTAACACACTTGGGTTTCATAACCAACATATATAAGTATACTTCCGATGCCCTGGTAGCTCTTTTGACAGTGTCCTGCGCTCATGCTTGTGTAAGTCAGCTGTGTTTGTCTGAGTGCAGATGTTTTTGTGTGTTCTGGTGAATTCGGCTCGCTCTCTCAGATGATTGAGGCAGGAGTCGGGGTGTCTGGCTGCAGACCTCGCGTGTGCCCCGAGCTGCCCGTCTCAATAGGATTACCAGCGGCTGAGGTTCATGACACTTCACCGTGACCCATGAAACACCTCACCTGAGCACGGCCTTCTGCTTTCCAACAGCTGCAAGGCATGAAGGTCAAAGGTCATGTACATTACTGTGGCATGTCAAAAACACACAAACATTACATCTGCTCTGAACAGTTTAGCACATCTGAACTACAAAACATAGTCATTTAAATTTAAAGACGCACCTAATTCTTGTTTTTAGCAGAAGCGTATAAATCTTTTCATGGATTTCTACTCGTATAAATCTTGCAGAAAAGCACCCCCAAAGCATGATGTTTCCTCCCCCATGCTTCACGGTTGGGATGGTGTTCTTGGGATTGTACTCATCCTTCTTCTTCCTCCAAACACAGCGAGTGGAGTTTATACCAAAAAGTTCTATTTTGGTCTCATCTGACCACATGACCTTCTCCCATGCCTCCTCTGGGTCATCCAGGTGGTCTTTGGCAAACTTCAGACGGGCCTGGACATGTGCTGGCTTGAGCAGGGGACCTTGTGCGCGCTGCGGGATTTTAATCCATGACGGTGTAGTGTGTAACTAACGGTAACCGTTGAGACTAACCGTGTTTGACATGTTGATATGTTTGACGTAAGAGTTTTATAGTAACATATCATATCAACATGATGATGATGAATTTGTAAGTAAATGTAATTAACATCAAAATAAATTCACAAGAGCAAGTATATTGTTTGCACATGTTTATTTACATTAAAGGCAAAATAACTGAAATAATAAGAGCACAAGTATAGATCTGGAACTTCTTTAAGTCTAAATATGCAGTAATTGCAATGTCTTCTGGTCCATATCCTTTCCTCAGGAAGCTGTGCTAGACACTGATTCATGTAACATAAAAATACTATACATATTTATATATTTTGCTATTGTATTGTGGAGTGACACTTTCATAAACCTTTCTATGCTCCTCTGATTATATAATGGTAAATATTACAATATCATAGCACAACAGCAGTGATCAGCAATAATGATAAGCCTAATACTCACAATAAAAATAATAAGGTCATATCGATCATAACACAGTCTCGGAGGTAAGAAGTGGATCATCCTTCACCTGAAATTTCTTTTCATCCTGAAATGTGAGGCAAATGTTGGATCACAATAATTAGGAACCAGTTTCCACAAACCCCTTCACTCGACTGGGATGTTCTCTTTTATTCTGGACAGGGCAGTGACTGTAACATCAAGCATATTTTGCAGCATTAAAAATGTATTTATACCGATTTTATCAGGCTCCGAAAATGATTCAAAAAGAGCACAAAGAATGGCCTTCTCAGCTGAGCTGCAACTCTTGTGTCATCAGAACAGGGTGTTCAACGCATCACCGTTTCCCTTTAATAAATGTTTTGCACCGTTTTTTCAGGGCTGAACGTGGCCCTGATGACCACACAGCTGTTTCACGATTGGCCAAATTCACCACATGACAACAATGACGTGTGTTTCTAACATCTTCAAATCCAATACAGCTCACAAATCTTATTTTACTTGGAAAATATCCCTTTGTGTGAAAAAATGGACTAAAGCTAAGCCAAACTTTGAACATTTTATAAAAGAGATTAAACAATATGGTTCTACGTTTGATAAAATTATGAACAAAAAAGCAAGAAAGACGTATGAAGATTTTGTTCAAATTGTTGTAATTGTACCCCTGGCATGAATTGTTTCACTTATTCTTATGAATGTTTATTTGTTTTTGCACTTGCTTGTACAAACCCTTGTATAATTTTTGCATAATAATAAAAAAATACTGCTCACAAATCTGTTTTTAGAACAGTACAAGCTTTTTTACTCTATAGTCACAATGTTATATTGAGTTACATTTAATAAAAAAACACTGATGAAAGCAAATATACCCCTACTTTATTGGTATTTAAATAGTATATGTTTCTGTTGAACTTTATTCTTGAACAGATAGCCTTGTATTAAGCAGTATATAAAAAGTGTTTCTGTTGCTCATGAAAACATTTCTGAAACGTCCGTGCATTTGACAAATATTGCATGTTATTCACTTCATCTGTGATATGAGTATCCAAACACCGCGAGAGCACCGCTACTCTCGCCGATAGGTCTGTGCGGCGCTACATGAAGTCGAACACACCTATTATATCTGCCTGTTGAGCCCCACCCACAGAGTCTACATCACTGCCTGTTTAGCCCCACCCACCGATTATACATCTCTGCCTGATTAGCCCCGCCCACCGAGTCTACATCACTGCCTGTTTAGCCCCACCAACCGATTATACATCTCTGCCTGATTAGCCCCGCCCACCGAGTCTACATCACTGCCTGTTTAGCCCCACCAACCGATTATACATCTCTGCCTGATTAGCCCCGCCCACCGAGTCTACATCACTGCCTGTTTAGCCCCACCAACCGATTATACATCTCTGCCTGTTTAGCCCCACCCACCGATTATACATCTCTGCCTGATTAGCCCCGCCCACCGATTATACATCTCTGCCTGATTAGCCCCGCCCACCGAGTCTACATCTCTGCTTGTTGAGCCCCTCCCACCGAGTCTACATCACTGCCTGATTAGCCCCGCCCACCGAATCTACATCACTGCCTATTTAGCCCCGCCCACTGAACAGTGCCGGTTTACTTCTGAGTCTACAATCCTACGTGCTTATTCAAACAGAGGTTCTGATGAGGGGGGTTAAAAACACTACAGAATATAGCCTACTACTTCTAAATTATTTATTTTTAATCAAGCTCAGATAACAGTTTAAAATTTCAGAGGTAGTTCATGACCCCTTTAACAACATACCAACTGTTCAGCTGATGAAATGTCTTTCTAAAAAAACAAAAAACATTCAGTATGCAAAAACTCAATAAAACAGTTTTGAAAGTTGAGTTGTGCTCATGTACTTATGTACAGTGCATACCACGCCTTTCCTTCACAGGATTCAATATGGCGTCAAGTTTATCATTTCTACACGTTTTCCCAGTGTAAGTCGCTATAACTAACCGCTTTATTCATTTATTTGCTATAGGATTTCTTAGAAGCTCGATCGCCCATAAACACGACAGTAATTGATCAGAAACGTAGTAGCTCGGCTTTAACATGAATGAGCTCATCCCCGCGGGGATCAATAAACTTCATTCATATCTCTGTCATGATTTGAGCGATGGCGCGTGAGAATGAAGGCGCGCGGCACACATCAAAGGGGAGCGCCTCACGCAAGCGCGACTTTGTATCACCTTCCGTTCTCTGGAGGTTCGGCGCGCGAACGACAACAATAGTTGCGTGCAGAGTCAAGAATCAGCCATCAATCCCAGCAGCTTGTGCTGAGTCAGACAAAAACACCGAGAAAACAGCCATGCACTGAAGGGAAAGCAGATATGTGACTGCTTGACACGCAACACCGTCACACACCACACACACACACACACACACACACACACACACATGTTGGTTTTTGTGGTTTATGGGGACTCTCCATAGGCGTAATGGTTTTTATACTGAACAAACTGTGTGTGCTATTGCCCTACACCAACCCTACACCTAAACTTAGCCCTCACAGGAGACTTTGTGCATTTTTAGATTTTCAAAAAAACACCATTTAGTATGTTTTTTAAGCCTTTTGAATTACGGGGACATAGGCAGTGTCCTCATAAACCACCTTCATATTGTAATACCTCTGTCATACCCATGTCATTATACACATTTGTGTCCTCATAAACCACATAAACACACACACACACACACACACACACACGAACATTAAAAAACATTTAAAATACTTCATGAATAAAACAGAAATATTTTAGTATTATTGAGATGCTATTGTAGTTTTTATTAATATTTTAAATTACTCTTATATGCTCTGTTTTCAGTTTTAGTTAATGTTCTAGTCATTTTTGTGTTTTTTGTCATTTTTTAATTAAAAAACATCTACATAGTTTTATGCATTTGTATTTTAGTTTTAGTTTATTTTAGTTAATCAAAAGTAAACTATATGGAAAGGAGAAATATTGTTTTGGTGACTAGCTAAAATAAAATATTACTAATATTTTATTTTGGTCAAAGTTTATTTATTTAATTTTTAATCACTTGCAATATTTATTTTAATTATTATAGGGTTTTATTTTTATTTTTAGTTAACTACAATAACCATGGAATGAACATACTTTACAAAACACTGCTTGTAGCTAAAATAACTAAGACTACCCAAATACATATAAACGGGATAAAAATATTTAATTTAATTAAACTCAAAAACTAATGCTTTCATTTTTAGAATACTAAAAAATATATAATATTCATTTTAATTATTAATTTTGTCAACAATATTTCTTGCCAGGTTTAGCTCACATTTGGGGACTTTTTTCAGCAATTTGGTTACATGCATACCTGCTGTCTAAATGTAGACACATGGGCTATAGATATAGTTAGTACAACATTTTTGCATGTGTAGCATAATAATAAAACAAAATCAGTTGTTAATATTAGTGAAAACCGGTCGTGTCAGGTAAAGTTAACTGGAGGGACCATTGTTCAGCAGTTTTGCAGGGTAGTTGAGTCACACACACACACACACACACACACACAGTGCTCGGACCCTGAGCGGTGCATGGGTTAATCATCGCGTGCAGACTGTGTTTGCTCTCGCTGTGCCAGGGGTCAGTCGGAGGGGGTGGAGGGACGGTGGACGGTCATCCATTTATCAAAACAATCACTGCAGGCACGCTACTGTTGTGTAAATAGCACCGTTGGCTGAGAGCGCGCTTTTTTCAGTTCTTTCAGAAGTCGCCTGTTTGAGTTATGTGCTGATCTAATGAGAATGATATTTTAAGAGTGAACTATTCTTATTGTGCATGAGGTAAATATATCAGCGCAGACAACAATGCTGCTGTGCATCTATTGGCATGCACGAAAAAAAAAAAAAAAAAAAAAAAAGAGGGTGAATTCCAGAAGAATTAGCTGTAAGAGTGAATTGCATGCAAACAAAGAATGTTGAGTCAGGCTACCCAGAATGTCAAAAATAGGATTTAATATGCTTGATTGAACTTAACTCTATATATATATATATATATATACATACACACATATATATTAGTGTTGTCAAACAATTAAATGCATCCAAAATAAACGTTTTTTCTTTGCATAATGTGTGTACTGTGCATATTCATTATGTATATATAAATACAAACATGCATATATTTAAGAAAAATATGTTGTGTTTATAAATTAAATATATATAAGTATAATATACAATTTAAATATTTTCGAAATTTTTACTGTATGTCTGTGTATTTATATAAACATAATAAATATACACAATACACATACAAGCCAGGCAACCCCCCCCCCCCCCCCCCCCCATTATGCAATAACTGCTACGCATGCTGATTCAGGAAGGCAGGAAGATGAGGGATTCAGAATAATCAGGTTCTTTAATGGTGTAAACGTATTCAACCACAGGATAAGCAGCAGAAACATAACTTTAAGACACAAAGACGATTACAGAACTTAAGGCTTATAAAGAACACAAACTAATGAGGAAACAAGATGATTAATACAAGACAGGTGAATGGAATAAATTATGATTAACTAATGACAGGAAACCGACCAAATAAGGACAAACAGGAACTAAACCGATACCAAACTGTGACAGATAAATCAGGGGGCGGGCGCCCTGGAGGCTGGAGCAGGGTCAGGACAGGGAGGAGACCAGGGAAGCCTCCAGGGCGGGACAGGAGACTCGGGAGGCCATGGCCATATTATTTTTCCAGGTGGCCATGGCGGATCAGGGAGCTCCGTGTCCTTGGCCCTTGGCCTGGTCACACAGGCCATGACTATATGGCCCCCGCAAAAAAAATTTCTTGGGGAGGTTCCCCTCTGGGAACAATTTAGGAGAAGCGGACTCTTGGGGTCGCTCTGGAAGCGCGGAGCTGGACAGGAAAAGCGGAGACATAGGAGGGCGCTCTGGAGGCACGGACACTTGGGGGCACAGAGCTGGACGGAACCAGCGGAGACGTAGGAGGACTGGACGGGACCAGCGGAGACGCAGGAGAGCTTGACGGGACCAGCGGAGACACAGGAGGGCACTTGCGAGGAGCAGGCACTAAGAGGGCACTTGCGAGGAGTGGAGCTGGCCGACTTGGGGAACTCAGGAGACGAAGGGCTGGACGGGACCAGCAGCGGCGAAGGAGGGTTGGACAGTACCAGTGAAGACGAAGGAGATTCTGGGGTTAGAGTGTGCGTAGCAAACTCTAACAGTAGTGCCATGTCCAGGAGCGCAGGAACAAGTGTTGGTGGGCCTGCCATACTCTTTGCCAGCGGGTTTGCCATACTCTCTGGCGGCGGGCTTGGGTTGGCCATGGACGGCGAACTTGCGGGTCTGGAGGAGCCACGGACGGCGGCAGGAATTTTCCCGCGAACGGCGGGCTTGAGAGAGCCGCGGATGGCAGACTAGCATTGGCCGCTGACGGGTGCACCTTGCAGGGAACTAATCTCAGCCTCCTCATTTTCGGTTCAGGTCGTGTCTTCTGTTACGCGATGCTGATCCTAGTACATACCTGCATCTCCTTCTATTCAATTCCATTCTATCATCTATAGCACAACTGTACATACAATTATTTATTTTTTGATCATTTTTCTTTTTACAAGTTTTTGTTTATTTATATTTACATATGTGTATTTTTTATTCTCATCTTATTTTTATTGTCTGTGTGTCGTTGTTGTCTCTGTGAACTGGAAGCTTATGACACTAAAACAAATTCCTTGTATGCATACTTGCCAGTAAAAGCTCTTTCTGATTCTGATTTCTTATTTTGATTCTAATATTATGTAAAGATAAACTTTTATTTTGGATGTGTTTAATCGTTTAATCGTTTGACAGCACTAATATATATATACAGGTCCTTTTCAAAAAATTAGCATATTGTGATAAAGTTCATTATTTTCTGTAATGTACTGATAAACATTAGACTTTCATATATTTTAGATTCATTACAGCACAACTGAAGTAGTTCAAGCCTTTTATTGTTTTAATATTGATGATTTTGGCATACAGCTCATGAAAACCCAAAATTCCTATCTCAAAACATTAGCATATCCTGAAAAGGTTCTCTAAACGAGCTATTAACCTAATCATCTGAATCAACTAATTAACTCTAAACACCTGCAAAAGATTCCTGAGGCTTTTAAAAACTCCCAGCCTGGTTCATTACTCAAAACCGCAATCATGGGTAAGACTGCCGACCTGACTGCTGTCCAGAAGGCCATCATTGACACCCTCAAGCAAGAGGGTAAGACACAGAAAGAAATTTCTGAACGAATAGGCTGTTCCCAGAGTGCTGTATCAAGGCACCTCAGTGGGAAGTCTGTGGGAAGGAAAAAGTGTGGCAGAAAACGCAGCACAACGAGAAGAGATGACCGGACCCTGAGGAAGATTGTGGAGAAGGACCGATTCCAGACCTTGGGGGACCTGCGGAAGCAGTGGACTGAGTCTGGAGTAGAAACATCCAGAGCCACCGTGTACAGGCGTGTGCAGGAAATGGGCTACAGGTGCCGCATTCCCCAGGTCAAGCCACTTTTGAACCAGAAACAGCGCCAGAAGCGCCTGACCTGGGCTACAGAGAAGCAGCACTGGACTGTTGCTCAGTGGTCCAAAGTACTTTTTTCGGATGAAAGCAAATTTTGCATGTCATTCGGAAATCAAGGTGCCAGAGTCTGGAGGAAGACTGGGGAGAGGGAAATGCCAAAATGCCTGAAGTCCAGTGTCAAGTACCCACAGTCAGTGATGCTGGTGTTGGTCCACTGTGTTTTATCAAGGGCAGGGTCAATGCAGCTAGCTATCAGGAGATTTTGGAGCACTTCATGCTTCCATCTGCTGAAAAGCTTTATGGAGATGAAGATTTCATTTTTCAGCACGACCTGGCACCTGCTCACAGTGCCAAAACCACTGGTAAATGGTTTACTGACCATGGTATTACTGTGCTCAGTTGGCCTGCCAACTCTCCTGACCTGAACCCCATAGAGAATCTGTGGGATATTGTGAAGAGAAAGTTGAGAGACGCAAGACCCAACACTCTGGATGAGCTTAAGGCCGCTATCGAAGCATCCTGGGCCTCCATAACACCTCAGCAGTGCCACAGGCTGATTGCCTCCATGCCACGCCGCATTGAAGCAGTCATTTCTGCAAAAGGATTCCCGACCAAGTATTGAGTGCATAACTGAACATAATTATTTGAAGGTTCATTTTTTATTTTTGTATTAAAAACACATTTCTTTTATTGGTCGGATGAAATATGCTAATTTTTTGAGATAGGAATTTTGGGTTTTCATGAGCTGTATGCCAAAATCATCAATATTAAAACAATAAAAGGCTTGAACTACTTCAGTTGTGTTGTAATGAATCTAAAATATATGAAAGTCTAATGTTTATCAGTACATTACAGAAAATAATGAACTTTATCACAATATGCTAATTTTTTGAAAAGGACCTGTATATATTAGTGGTGTCAAAATTAGCGCATTAACGCAGGCGATTCATTTTTTCAGTTTAAAGCGTTAAAAATATTTAACGCAATTAATGCAGGGGCGGAGCTAGGGTTGGCCAACCCACTCACAACTGCTGTTTCTGTCACTTTTTCTCTTGACAAGAAGTACATTGAAGTGCATTTATTCAGTCACAGAACGTCTTTACGACCACATCAAATGGGAGACGTTTCATAAGCGCGCTCCACTTCACACAGACAAGACAAAGAGTAATCCTAGGGCAAGAGTGGGACTACGATCGGTGAACAATATAACAGGGCAAGGCAGAGAGATAATCCAGGTACACAAGCAATAGTCCAAGCGAGTTGCAAACAGAGTCCGAACGGCAAGGCAAAGGATTAATCCAGGAAACACGGGCAAGAATCAAAACAATAGAAAACAGGCAAGGCAAGACTATTACAACTAAGTGGGCTCTGTAGAGTAGCTATCGCTAGAAGAGTGATATACACTATACAATACTCTGCGATCTGACTGAGGAAGTCCATGGCTTAAGTAAGGCGTGTGATGGGAATCAGCTGTGTGATCAGTGCAATCAGCTGTGTGTGTGTCGTCAGTGCAATGGATGATAGGATTGTAGTCCGGGGGTGACGTGCAACAGTTAGTGTGGTGCAAGAGTCAATGTGGTGAGCGAGTGACCTCTGGTGGTGAGTGAACGGAAGTTCATAGACCGGATTCATGACAATATATATATATATATATATATATATATATATATATATATATATATATATATATATAGTCACGGTGCACACACGAGGGAGGAACCAGGAACACGCAGACGAGGATATAAACTCAAATAACACACTTTACTGACATCAAGGCAGGGCAAGACAAGGCAAGGCAGGGTAAGACACAGACATCCAACACCGGGGATAACGAGTAGACCAGACGAAATCTAACTGAACAGACAGGACTAATATACACAGGTGAATCATAGCTAACGAGACAAACACAGCTGAACAGAATGAACTACTAAATGACAAGACAGGAAACAAACCAAATATGGGCACAAGAGGCAGGAACACATGACACACACACGACAGTTCCCTGACATATATATATATATATATATATATATATATATATATATATATATATATATATATATATGTGTATATATATATATATATATATATATATAGTGCTTTTTGGGGATTTTTTCCACACCTTGTTGCATTTAAAAAATTACCAGTCTACAAAAACTTGCAAAATTTCTCATTATGATATATAATCACAAATTATTGGATTTAATATTTTTATCAGCTTATTTTCTGTCAGTTAGCACAAGTTTTGTATTTGTGGCCGTAAGCAATTGATAGAAGGCCTTACTGATCCCAGTTTTTGAGGGAATATTGCCAAAATATCCACAAATAATGTTTTTTCACTCATAAATGGAAGTGCATGCTCAATCAGTTCCGAAAAGAAACACAAAACCTGCTCTGATTGATAGAAAATAAGATTGAATCCTAGGTGATAATATAGCATAATGTTAGATTTACAAACAATTTTTAAAAGGCCAGTCATTTTTGGTCGAAGACACCAAATGAGGTAAGGATGAAAAAATGGGAAAAAAAAGGTTATTTATTGGAATTGACGGTTCCATGAAGAACCTTTAACATCCATGAAAACTTTCCAATGAACAAAAAGGTTCTTTATAATTGAAAGAGTTTCTTTATATTATTAAAATGTTCTAACTCTATGTTCTAATGCAAACTCTAAATGGTTCTTTTAAAAATCAATCACTGAAAATGCTTACAGCGTTGCTATGAAAAAAAAAAACATTTGTAACCTTTATTTTTAGGAGTGTAAAGTGATTTTTTTAGCGTCAGGTCAAGAAAATCCTTAAAATTCTTCCATATGAATATTACACAAGAATAATTCCTTCCCCAGGGCATGAGAGTGGGCCGGATCGCAGTGTTAGTGTAAGATTTTGGCCCGGTTCTTGCAGTCTGGAAGGACAATGCAGCGGGCAGCTCTCAGCAAGAGCGGTGTTGTTTTTGGCCGGCGCTCAGGTCTTGTCTCCAGAGCCGTGTTGAGTAACTCGCTGAAGCCCACTCAAGCATAACAAACCCTTCAGCCGTCTGAGACAGGAAGTCAGTTTACAGCAGCTACCGAGTGTGTGTGTGAGTGTGTAACTGTTTTTCTATTCAGGTGGGGACTTAAACCTGAATACACATAGACTCATGGGGACTCGTGTCACGGTGGGGATTTAATCTGAGGTCTCCACGAGTAAACAAGCTAATAAATAACACAGAATGTTGTTTTTTGAAAATCTAAAAATGCAGAAAGTCTCCTGTGAGGGCTAAGTTTAAGTGTAGGGTAGGTGTAGGACAATAGCACATACAGTTTGAACAGTAAAAAAAACATTATGCCTATGGAGAGTCCCCACAAGGATAGCAAACCAGACATGTGTGTGTATGTGAGAGAGAGAGAGAGAGAGTGTGTATGTGTGCGTGTGTATGTGTGAGAAAGAGAGAGTGTGTATGTGTGAGAAAGAGAGTGTGTATGTGTGCGTGTGTATGTGTGAGAAAGAGAGAGTGTGTGTGAGAAAGAGAGAGTGTGTATGTGTGTATGTGTGAGAAAGAGAGAGTGTGTATGTGTGAGAAAGAGAGAGTGTGTATGTGAGAGAAAGAGAGAGTGTGTATGTGAGAGAAAGAGAGAGTGTGTATGTGTGAGAAAGAGAGAGTGTGTGTGTGTGTATGTTAGAGAAAGAGAGAGTGTGTATGTGTGAGAAAGAGAGAGTGTGTGTGAGAAAGAGAGAGTGTGTATGTGAGAGAAAGAGAGAGTGTGTATGTGTGAGAAAGAGAGAGTGTGTGTGTGTGTATGTTAGAGAAAGAGAGAGTGTGTATGTGTGAGAAAGAGAGAGTGTGTATGTGTGAGAAAGAGAGAGTGTGTGTGAGAAAGAGAGAGTGTGTATGTGTGAGAAAGAGAGAGTGTGTGTGAGAAAGAGAGAGTGTGTATGTGTGTATGTGTGAGAAAGAGAGAGTGTGTATGTGTGAGAAAGAGAGAGTGTGTATGTGAGAGAAAGAGAGAGTGTGTATGTGTGCGTGTGTATGTGTGAGAAAGAGAGTGTGTATGTGTGCGTGTGTATGTGTGAGAAAGAGAGAGTGTATGTGTGCGTGTGTATGTGTGAGAAAGAGAGTGTGTATGTGTGCGTGTGTATGTGTGCGAAAGAGAGAGTGTATGTGTGCGTGTGTATGTGTGAGAAAGAGAGTGTGTATGTGTGCGTGTGTATGTGTGAGAAAGAGAGAGTGTATGTGTGCGTGTGTATGTGTGAGAAAGAGAGTGTGTATGTGTGCGTGTGTATGTGTGAGAAAGAGAGTGTGTATGTGTGAGAAAGAGAGAGTGTGTATGTGTGAGAAAGAGAGAGTGTGTATGTGAGAGAAAGAGAGAGTGTGTATGTGTGAGAAAGAGAGAGTGTGTATGTGAGAGAAAGAGAGAGTGTATGTGTGCGTGTGTATGTGTGAGAAAGAGAGTGTGTATGTGTGTATGTGTGAGAAAGAGAGAGTGTGTATGTGTGAGAAAGAGAGAGTGTGTATGTGAGAGAAAGAGAGAGTGTGTATGTGTGAGAAAGAGAGAGTGTGTATGTGAGAGAAAGAGAGAGTGTATGTGTGCGTGTGTATGTGTGAGAAAGAGAGTGTGTATGTGTGTATGTGTGAGAAAGAGAGAGTGTGTATGTGTGAGAAAGAGAGAGTGTGTATGTGAGAGAAAGAGAGAGTGTGTATGTGTGAGAAAGAGAGAGTGTGTATGTGTGAGAAAGAGAGAGTGTGTATGTGTGAGAAAGAGAGAGTGTGTATGTGAGAGAAAGAGAGAGTGTGTATGTGTGAGAAAGAGAGAGTGTGTATGTGAGAGAAAGAGAGTGTGTATGTGTGAGAAAGAGAGTGTGTATGTGTGTATGTGTGAGAAAGAGAGAGTGTGTATGTGTGAGAAAGAGAGAGTGTGTATGTGAGAGAAAGAGAGAGTGTGTATGTGTGAGAAAGAGAGAGTGTGTATGTGAGAGAAAGAGAGAGTGTATGTGTGCGTGTGTATGTGTGAGAAAGAGAGTGTGTATGTGTGCGTGTGTATGTGTGAGAAAGAGAGAGTGTATGTGTGCGTGTGTATGTGTGCGAAAGAGAGTGTGTATGTGTGCGTGTGTATGTGTGCGAAAGAGAGAGTGTATGTGTGCGTGTGTATGTGTGCGAAAGAGTCAAATCATACTTATTTGACCGCCATCAATTTGTGGCAGTAAATGAAGAGGTATCATACCAATCACAAGTGTAGTATGGAGTACCTCAAGGCTCAGTACTTGGCCCCTTACTTTTCACACTTTACATGTTACCCTTGGGAGATATCATTAGGAAACATGGTGTTAGCTTTCACTGTTATGCTGATGATAACCAGCTCTATATTTCTTTGCGACCTGATGAAACTTAACAATTTGTAAAACTAATGGAATGTATAGTTGATATCAAAAACTGGATGACTAGCAATTTCTTACTGCTAAATTCTGAAAAAAACAGATAATTGTGCATTGTAATGCTTTATTGGGTGGTTGCTCTGCACGTTTAATAAACAAACTCCAGCTGGTTCAAAATAAAACAGCTAGAGTTCTTACTAGAACCAGGAAGTATGACCACATTAGCCCGGTTCTGTCAACACTGCACTGGCTCCCTATTAAACATCGTATACATCTTAAGATCTTGCTAATTACCTATAAAGCCCTGAATGGTTTGGCACCTCAGTATTTGAGTGAGCTCTTATCGCATTATAGTCCTTCACGTCCGCTGCGATCTCAAAACTCTGGCCATTTGATAATACCTAGAATATCAAAATCAACTGCAGGCGGCAGATCGTTTTCCTATTTAGCGCCCAAACTCTGGAACAATCTACCTAACACTGTTCGGGAAGCAGACACACTCTGTCAGTTTAAATCTAGATTAAAGACCCATCTCTTTAACCTGGCTTACACATAATACACTATCACATTTATATAATTCAAATCCGTTAAAGGATTGTTAGTCTGCATTAATTAGGTCAACCGGAACCGGGAACACTTCCCAAAACACCTGATGTACTCGTTACATCGTTAGAAGAATAGCATCTACGCTCATATTTGTCTGTTTCTTTCTTATTCTGAGGTCACCGTAGCCACCCAGATCCAGACTGTATCCAGATCAGATGGTGGATCAGCACCTAGAGATGACCTCTACAGCCAGGACACCTAGATGAGCCCCAGAGACTGACCCCCAGTGAAGACCCTGTCTCCAAGACGGCCATCGGGACAAGACCACAGGAACCAGATGAGTCCTTTGCACAAACTGACTCTGCTTTAGTCTAGATTCAAACTGCTGATTTTGTCTGGCCAGAGGAGAATGACACTATTTCGACAAACTATTTCCCCGTCTAAATACTGTAAAGCTGATATAAAACCACCCAGCTCTATATCAAGCCGATGTAAAGCTGCTTTGACACAATTTGCAAATAATATTGACTTGACTATGTGAGAGAGTGTGTGTGTGTGTGTGTGTGTGTGTATGTGTGTATGTGAGAGAGTGTGTGTGTGAGAGTGTGTGTGTGTATGTGTGTATGTGAGAGAGTGTGTGTGTGTGTATGTGTGTATGTGAGAGAGTGTGTGTGTGAGAGTGTGTGTGTGTGTATGTGAGAGAGTGTGTGTGTGAGAGTGTGTGTGTGTGTATGTGAGAGACATTGTGTGTGTGTGTGTGTGTATGACAGAGAGAGAGAGAGAGAGAGAGAGTGTGTGTGTGTGTGTGTGAGAGAGAGAGAGAGAGAGTGTGTGTATACATGCGCACTAAGGTCGTTGCTCAGAGGACATGGAAATTAAACTGAAAAAATAATTGAAAGTCATAACATATAACATAACATATATAATTGAATTAACATCATAATACAATATTGTTGTATGCGTCTGTATGCTGCTTCATGTCTCCGGAAACCCATAAAAGCTGTTAATTTGACTGTTCCAGTCAGGAAATCATATTGTTTATGTGTGTATTGTCTTGCGTGATTGATAAACGATGTGTGATTCTAATAAGTTTTATAGGTTTCCTGCGGGTTTGCACATGCATATCTCAATCTTACACATCCCGCTGTTCGGTGGCGTAATTATAATTCCTGCAGGATTGTTACAAGATCATGGCAAAAATAAATAAGTCAGCACAAATCCTGGATAAACTGTTTATATCTGCCATGCCAAATGCTTGATTTGTCTCTCACGAAGGTCATATTTTTCCTCAAGTGCTGTTGTGAGAATGAAAAAGTCAAAAGGAAAGGCTGATATTATTGCATTTGTTAATATAATCTGCTACTTCATGTCATTTTACTTTATAAGTGGTTGTGTTTGAGGTCTATCTTGCTTCCATAACACATACTCATTCAGAGTTATGCAAAGGAAACATCCAAAACAAGAGATTTGAGCCTGAATTTAACCAATGTTCAGATGCAAAGTAGTACATATTTAACTAGATAATGTGTTATATTTAAATATAACATTACAGAAAACATTACTTAAACTGTGGTCTTAATGAACTGCAATTAAAACAATTGGTGACCCTAGTAATGAGAAGCTGCTCCTCACAGCATGTCACGCGCACACACACACGCATGCGCGCACACACACACACACACACACACACACACACACACACACACACACACACACACACACACACACACACACACACACACACAGAGAGAGCTTGTGTAAGCATGCACACACACTGCCTGCCCCATAAAACACCAAAATAAAGCACCATATAGAGCAGATAATAAAGCTGTGTAGTATTATACTAAAATTAACAACTGTTCCTACATTTCAAGCTATCCAACAGATTTTAATAAAAGAACTGAAAAATGATGCAAAATACTTGAACCAGTGGTGTTTTAGTATGCTTGATGTACTATTATAGGTTTTACTAATATTTAGGTTCCCTGTTTTTGCTTTTATGTTTTTTTTTTTGTTTTTTTTGTGATTTTCTTATTTTTTATGCTTATACAGTTTGTTTTTTTATTTATTGGTTTTAAATTAGTTCGTTTTAGTTATTTTAGTACTTTAAGTTAAACTAAATGAAAATGACAAATGCAATAATTTTATTTCAAGTAACAATTTTTTTTAACCGTGTTTTTTATGGTTTTTGTTTTAGCTGACTATAACAATACTGCCTTTAATATACTATAATAACTTGATATATATATATATATATATATATATACATATACATATATCATATTTATAATAAGTTTGTGGTTGTGTTTTTTTTTTTTTTGCTTGGTTTTTGTTGTTTTAAAAATATGCAAAGTTTTGATTTATAATTTTTTTGTTTATTTTTAGTTATTTTAATATTTAAAATTAAACTAAACAAAATGATGAATGTTTTGCCACTAGCTGAAATAAAGCACAAGTTAAACGTTTTATTATTTTGTTTCAGCTAATGCTTATTTCAAATAACCATGATTTTAGTTTTGATATAACTATAATAACCCAGACTTGCTTTAACTTATTAAAAGGACTATTTCACCCAACAATGATCATTCTGTCATCGTTTACTCACCATAATGCTGTTAGACGATGCTTTGCACGAGGAACAGACTGAAACTGAAGTCATTATTCACAGTAAAAGAGCAGGCTGGAAATTCTGCTAAACGTCTCTTTCTGAGTTTTATGGCAGTAGAGTGAATAAATGATGGCAGATTTTATGCACAAACAAACTTAAATAGTCAAGTCAAGTCAGCTTTATTTATATAGCGCTTTTAACAACACAGATCATGTCAGAGCACTTAACAGTATCAGATTGGAGGATAGAGTGTCAGTAATGTATAAAAATAAGATTAAACACTCAATTTTCAGTTAAAGGCATTTCATTATTGAGTTCAGATGTCATCATCCAGCTCAGTTTAGTTTAAATAGTATCTGTGCAATCAAGTCGACGATAATCGCTAGAAATTAAGTGTCCCCAACTGAGCAAGCCAGAGGCGACAGCGGCAAGGAACCAGAACTCCCTCTGTGACAGAATGGAGGAAAAACCTTGGGAGAAACCAGGCTCAGTCGGGGCCAGTTCTCCTCTGGCCAGGAGATTAGTGTTTATTTATTGTTTACTTATAGTTTTAATTAAAATTTTAAATGTAGAAATTTATTTATTTATATTTTATAAGGTTGCAATTTCTAACAAAAATAGTATTATGTAGTTAGGCATTTTATTATATTTTTAGTTATTTTCTTTTATTTTTATTTTTATTTTTATTGTATTTAAGTGGAGGTCTTCACTGGGGATATGTCCCCGGGGCTCATCCAGGTGTCCGGCATCCGCCGATGATCAGGGAGACATCATCTCCCGGCGCCGATCCACCATCTGATCCAGACACGGACTGAGAAACAGAATAAGAAAGAAACAGACTAATATTAACGTAGATGCCTTTCTTCTTATGATGTAACGAGTACATCATGTGTTATGGGGAGAGTTGACGGTTCCGGTTGATCTAATTAATGCAGCCTAACAATCCTTCAACGGATTTGAATAATAGAAATGTGATAGTGTATTATGTGTAAGCCAGGTTAAAGAACTGTGTCTTTAATCTAGATTTAAACTGACAGAGAGTGTCTGCTTCCCGAACAGTGTTAGATTATTCCAGAGTTTTGGTGCTAAATAGGAAAAGGATTTTGATATTCTAGGTATTATCAAATGGCCAGAGTTTTGAGAACGCAGCAGACGTGAAGGACTATAATGTGATAAGAGCTCACTCAAATACTGAGGAGCCAAACCATTCAGGGCTTTATAAGTAATTAACAAGATTTTTAAATCTATACGATGTTTAATAGGGAGCCAGTGCAGTGTTGACAGAACCATGCTATGTGGTCATACTTCCTGGTTCTAGTAAGAACTCTAGCTGAAGTGTGTGCCATTTGACCGGCATGATCTCATGTTCCCTCTGAACAAATGTGTAATTTCACCACAGCAGCTGTGAGTCTCTCACACACACACACACACACACACACACACACAAACACACACACACGGGACTGCCGTCACACTTTCTGAGAATTGTACAGAATATACAGACAAATCAAGGTGGGAAAGAGGACATGCTGTTCCGTGGCTGCCGCTGCTGTACTTTGCTCCCGTTCAGGTGAAGAATGTGTGTCGTGAGATTTATTAAGACTTCAAAGCCTCCACTGACTAAAGCTGACACTCCCACTGCAGCTCAACCTCGCTCGCTCTCTCTCTCTCTCTCTCTCTCTCTCTCTGGTTTTTGTGAATGACAAAGCTTCAGTGACTGACAGCTCTCTCTGTCTCTCGCTCTCTTTCACATCACACATCGATTGTTCTCATACAGAACATGTGATTGTTTAAAGATACGGGAGATTCTCGTCCCCAGGAGCTGTAAAACTCGTCTTGAGGTTCCAATGAAAGAACAATTGACAATGTTATCTATCAGCTTCACAGAAATAAACTGAAAAATAAGAGTTAATGTTGCAAAATACATCAGTTATGTAAAAGACAACAGTTTTATTATTCAGCTCAATTTAGTTTAATATCTAAATTACATAGCTTATGAATCCCATCTGTAATAGCTGGAGTCCATTAGGCTAATTATACACCGCCAAACGTGGATAAAATATCTACAAGAACATAATGAAATATTAGCAATAATAAATGTTAAATAAATAATAATAAATGCAAAATGAAGCATACAATCAGAATACACTGATATTTTTGAATAGCTGCTGTTTGCAATCAGATGATGTAGTCCTAAACTCTACCAGCAGGGGCAAACTAACCCACACTAACCAGCTTAACCTGGTGACCAGCACTGTTATCCGCCGAGGGAAATCTGTACGTGAAACTGTGACAATGTTTGAAACGCCTGTTACTCTGAAAGATGAAGATCTTTACTGATCTCTGAAATGACTCATTTAGATGCATGAAAACACTGAGATAATGTTCATGTCTGAACCTGCACTGATTCACACCAGATTCTCCTCATTTTTCTGTGTTTCCAATTTTCATGAAACTTCAGTATCATCAGACCTGCGTGCTCACAATTTATGATTTCTGTATTTACAAGAGTTTGTCCAAAACTGGAGTTTATGAGTTGATTAAAAAAAAGAAAATTATATATAAAATGGAAAATGTAAATAATTAAATAATAAAAAAAAAAACAATACAAAAAAAATTCTAAAAAGGCTTTAAATAACATTTTTATATTTAATTTTTTAATTGTATTTATTTTTGTCATTTTTATTAGGTGTTTATATTTTGGTTTTACAAATTCTATTTATTAATTTTATTTTATTTAGTTATTTTAGTACCTTAGTACTAAGTTTTACTAAACAGTGAGAAATGCTGCCTTGGTATCTTGCTAAAATAAGTTTACTTTTATTTATTTACTTTATTTCTGTTAACATTTTTTTTTTTTTCAAGCAAAATAAAATGTAAAATTAAATAAATAAATTTAAATTAAATTATTATATTTTATATATATATATATATATATATATATATATATATATATATATATATATATATATGTTTATATATAATTTATATAATATTTTTTATATAATACATAACTTTATCCCCTTAACTATCACTCACAGTTTTGAACATAGAGATTATAGAGCACTATTCAAACTTAAATGTTTATAATTCATGAACGAAAACATTTTGTAACATGATTTTTATGTACCATTTCCGTGGTAATGCAATGTCTGATTTTAAAATGGGTTTCAAAGGATGAATTTTCAGATTTTAAGTTTTCAACTATATCATTTCTTATGATTTCTAAAGCGTGATAGGGAAAAAGGCAACTAGGAAAAATGTCAGAATCCTGTTATGATGTAGATTTTTCAGGTGCACTCTTGTCATAAATTAATCCATTAGTTTCCTACATAATGTTTTAACAAAAAAGGTGGAACAATATCTATTTAGGAGTCTTAGACCTTTCCAATGATATATCGTTTGTATAGTTTGATTAGATTAGGATTTAATTGTAAAATAGTGAAGTAAATTTAGGTGTCCCGGTGAGGGGACGGGTGACAGTTAACAGGTTAAGTAATTTTGTTATTATTTACCTTTATAGTTGTTATTTTATATAATATATATATATAGCTAAAAGAATTTTACTTTTTATTTTGTTTTTATTTCCATGAACATTTAAAGTAATATTTAAATCAATTTAAATAAATTGAAAAAAATAAAAACACTTCCTGAAAGTTTGTATGTACATAATATAAATCTAAAAAAAATATTTAGTTTACCTGCATGTCATTTGACCAATAACCAACATCAGAAAACCATGAACATGTGAATGTTTGTTGAATATTAACTGTAAATGAAACACTTTAGCTCAGACAGGTTTGGCTGATGAAAAGATTTCAGAGTCAGCCATCACTAGTACGAGTAATGTTATCAAACCTATTATTTTAAAAGGTTGGTCAACAAAACAAATGGCAGCCTATAACTAAACCATTTAAAATAACCATTGAGGTTGTTGGCATCAAGGAAATTCATGCAGCTTGGAGGAAACGCTGCAGGCGTTGTGTTTTGTGTCAGTGTTAATAAAACGACTCTGAGCTGCTCAGAAGCCGAGAAGAAATTCCCCTTATGATCAATGAAGAAATCAAAAACCCCCTCAACTATCTGTAAATCCTCAGGAGGAGAATACGTACGCAGAAACAGCTGCTGATAGACATCGATTCCCAACAGAACACCTGCAGCCGCTGCCATGCGGACGTGTAAAAATAGCATGTGAATTTGCACAGATAATCACTTGTAAGGCTTTATAACAGCGTTGTTGATCCGGGCGAGTAGCTGCGTCTAGATAACATCTCAGAGCCGTCAGTTTAAATCTCACTAAATATGGAAACATATCCGGATCTTCATCTTCAACCTGGAATCAACAATAATAGCTGGTAAAATCTCATCGGACTATTGACAAACCTTGCCTGGTGCCTTTCAGAGGTCAAATCTGATCTGCTTCGACCAACACAGGCCATATATTTGTATTTGGATGATTTATTATTGTTATCGAGCATGCTTCTGCCAACATAAGCAAAGAAGAAACAGCTTATAAATACAGTCATGACAGAATCAGCTTCTAGACGTCCTTCTAGAGCTCCAGATAGAGATGTTTGGGATTCACAAGAGGATAAAATACTAATAATGATGAGAAGTTAAACACACGATTTGATGCATCGTTCACGCCTGGAGAACACAGTAAAGTTTGATCTCATGCAGAAGTGTGAGATAACTAGTGATGCGTAACTTAAACACTAATTATTTTAAATGCACTTGAATTATTAGTGCTTTTATTAAACCAGAACACATTAAATTATAGAAGCCTGTATAAAAGCTAAAAAAATAAAAAGGCAATTGCAGCTTTTTATCTCAAAAGTCAGACTTTTAATTGTGCAATACTTTTTTACATTACATTTATTCATTTAGCTGACGCTTTTATCCAAAGCGACTTACAATTGCTATATATGTCAGAGGTCGCACGCCTCTGGAGCAACTAGGGGTTAAGTGTCTTGCTCGCCATCACCACCCCAGAATTTCTCAGAATTGCGAGAGAAAAAGCCTGAATTGTGAGAATTAAAGATGATAGCAAGATGATAGCAATAAATCTGACTTTTTGCAAGTTTATATCTCTCAATTCTGGGTTTATATCTAACAATTTTATCTTAAAAAAAAATAAAAAAATAAAAAGACAGATAGAAAGTTATATAAAGTCTTAAAAGTTTGATTTCAACCCTTAACTTCACTTCGACATGGCCTTCCTCAGTTAGTATTAAAGATATAAAGGTTACATTTTCACAGAATGTTCTTTGCCTTATGAAGGATGATTTAATCAGTAAATCGCAAAGAAATGACTTTACTGTCACATACTTCAGATTTTTACTGTATTTTTGATCAAATAAATGCAGCCTCGGTGAGCAGAAGACAGACAGTAGTGTATACTGACAAAGCCATGTCCCTAATGTTGAGGAATAACTCAATGTGCAGCTGTTTATGTTTTGGCTGCTGAAGCTCTTGTTCATTCTGGATAATTACCTTCTGGCAGACTGTCATGGCTCTTTTTGCTTTGTTAGAAGCTCTTTCATAACTTCTGCTGGTGTCCCGGAGTAGTTTTTACTTCAAGTCAGACGGATGAAAGCCCGGGGGCGTGCTCGTGCTCATACAGATGCTTATATCACCGGATTAAAATGACCATTGATTTGATTACACAAAGGAAAAGATATTGCATGGGTTATGAGCCCTTTGGAAGAAAATGAAGCGGAGCAAAGCTCCTGTCATGCATGCTCACATCACGCTGCTAAAACATCTTGCGCTTTGGGATGAGAGCAAGACCCCTAAAAGCCCACTAATAAACAAAAGCAGATGCAGGTCTCTTCTTGCAGTTTGTTTATTCTTTGACATGTTATTTCTGCATCTCTCAGTGGTTTGGCTGGAATTAATCAAACGCTTTCCTCCTTCATGACAGCTACTTGGACACTGATCTCCTGCGTAATGTTTCCCTTTCTACCTTTATATAAACACCATCATTCTGTCATTTAGGAACAGTTAAAGAAGGTAATTTGAGCCCTGCAGTTGCTCATAAAGCAGATCTCTCTGTCTCTGTTCTTACAAGCTCATCTTATGTAACGCAACAAAATGCATCTGATGCCAGTAGACAAGCTGCATCCGTTGACCTCAAGTAGTCAGATTTCTGCATGTTTGCATTCTGTCGTACTGCTTTTTCAGTGTTTTTCTATGCAACATGCTGCAAAAGATGCGACCACTACGTCTGTCTCTAGACTCTAGAGCATCTCACACATGACAAATGGTGTTGCAAAAACACAGTGCTGGAGTTTAAATCAGTTGATCTTTTAAAAAACGTATGTCTAGCATTTTTATTCCACTACCCAGCGTCTTGTTTTTAAATGTAAAACACATTCTGTTTCAATGTATGGAAGCTTATTTCCCCACAAAATAAAAATATAGGTTTAAAGGCATAGTATGTAAGTTTTCGACACTAGAGGGCGCATGCTCAAAACAAACAAAGAAACAAAGGCGTAGTTTGATGACGTCGTGACTGAGTGTGGAATCATGGGAGTTGTCGTCTTCATCCCCACAGCCGATGCAATCCAACGGGACTCGGGCAGAAATCATATTCATGGATGAGCTAATGTATTAAAGATTTATTAACGGCGTAGTATGTAGCAGGGTGAGGGTGAAACGAGGATACTGAAGCAATTGCTAATGAGAGACATGCGCAATACACAGCTCGAAAGCAGTGGAGTTTTTATTATGCCAATGTTGACCGCTTCTGCTCTTTCTGGTCATGCGTATGTGCTGTAAAGCAGCTCTGTTTTATCATAATAGATACATTTGAAAGTTCTGTTATAATGCTACTCTGTGCAGTCGTCACCTGTCTAATAAAATGCGTAACATATTACCGCTCACGATTCTGACTTTACATCTCGTGATTCTGACTTTACATCTCACGATTCTGACTTTACATCTCGCGATTCTGACTTTACATCTCGCGATTCTGACTTTACATCTCACTATTCTGATGATTCTGACTTTACATCTTACGATTCTGACTTTACATCTCACGATTCTGACTTTACATCTCACTATTCTGATGATTCTGACTTTACATTTTACGATTCTGACTTTACATCTCACGATTCTGACTTTACATCTCACGATTCTGATGATTCTGACTTTACATCTCACGATTCTGACTTTACATCTCACTATTCTGATGATTCTGACTTTACATCTTACGATTCTGACTTTACATCTCACTATTCTTACTTTACATCTCACTATTCTGATGATTCTGACTTTACATTTTACGATTCTGACTTTACATCTCACGATTCTGATGATTCTGACTTTACATCTCACGATTCTGATGATTCTGACTTTACATCTCACGATTCTGACTTTACATCTCACGATTCTGATGATTCTGACTTTACATCTTACGATTCTGACTTTACATCTCACGATTCTGATGATTCTGACTTTACATCTCACGATTCTGACTTTACATCTCACGATTCTGACTTTACATCTCACGATTCTGACTTTACATCTCACTATTCTGACTTTACATCTCACTATTCTGATGATTCTGACTTTACATCTTACGATTCTGACTTTACATCTCACGATTCTGACTTTACATCTCACTATTCTGATGATTCTGACTTTACATTTTACGATTCTGACTTTACATCTCACTATTCTGATGATTCTGACTTTACATCTTACGATTCTGACTTTACATCTCACGATTCTGACTTTACATCTCACTATTCTGATGATTCTGACTTTACATTTTACGATTCTGACTTTACATCTCACGATTCTGATGATTCTGACTTTACATCTCACGATTCTGATGATTCTGACTTTACATCTCACGATTCTGACTTTACATCTCACTATTCTGACTTTACATCTCGTGATTCTGACTTTACATCTCACGATTCTGACTTTACATCTCACGATTCTGACTTTACATCTCACGATTCTGACTTTACATCTCACGATTCTGACTTTACATCTCGTGATTCTGACTTTACATCTCACGATTCTGACTTTACATCTCGTGATTCTGACTTTACATCTTACGATTCTGATGATTCTGACTTTACATCTCGCGATTCTGACTTTACATCTCACGATTCTGATGATTCTGACTTTACATCTCGTGATTCTGACTTTACATCTCGTGATTCTGACTTTACATCTCACGATTCTGACTTTACATCTCGTGATTCTGACTTTACATCTTACGATTCTGATGATTCTGACTTTACATCTCGTGATTCTGACTTTACATCTTACGATTCTGATGATTCTGACTTTACATCTCGTGATTCTGACTTTACATCTCACGATTCTGATGATTCTGACTTTACATCTCGTGATTCTGACTTTACATCTCGTGATTCTGACTTTACATCTCGTGATTCTGACTTTACATCTCGTGATTCTGACTTTACATCTTACAATTCTGATGATTCTGACTTTACATCTCGCGATTCTGACTTTACATCTCACACTTCTCTTCTTTTTTACCATGGAACAAAATAAATAAAAAGGTTATTGCAACCTTTTCATCTCACAATCCTGTCTTTTTTTCTCACAATAGTGAGTTTTATATATAAAAGTTAGAATTTTGATATAAAGAGGTCATTGCTACTTTTTATATTTAATTCGTTCTGTTTGAAATACCCAACACAAACATGTGTGATGAGACGCTCCTGTGTGATCTGCAGCTGACCTCGTGTCCTCTAGAGGACACACCGCCTGAGGAGACGCGTTAATTTGAGTCCATATGAAAATGGGAAATCAGTTCAAATCAAATAAAGTAATGAGAAAAAATAAAATAAACATGGTATAACTATAGTATATTTTTGTAAGCAACAATATTTTATGTAGAAACATGTAAAACACTGTTCTGATTTGTACTATAAACATTAAGTGTAAAAATTATTTCTCTGCTGACAGCAGCACATGAAAACATTTACATAAACAGCGTCTGACAAGAGTTACGATGGGAATTCAGATCCTATTGATCGGCTCTTGGGAACAAAGTCCTGGCTGGATGTGCACATACCAGACAGCAGCAGCCAAACCTCACTGATGATTGTGTTCAAGTCGAGCCCAGGCCTAAAAAAACAGGCCGAGAGACAGACAGAGAGAGAGAGGCAGCGGTGTTTGGCCCGAGGCCTGGCAGCCCAGATTTAAGAATGAGTTAGCGTGTGAAGGCTGTGTCGCAGCAGACCACGCCCGCACCTGTCAGATGTTTGCTGGCATCAAACACACCAAACTACAGCACAGATCTGTTGCATGTGTTCTCATTCACATGTGATTCTGTGACACCCTGCTGTTTCAAGTCAGGTCGAGTCACCTTTATTTATATAGTGCTTTTAACAATGTAAATTGTGTCAAAGCAACTGCACAATATCAAAAAAGGAAAATAGTGTGTCAATAATGTAAAATGAAAAGATTAAAAAAAGATGTTCAGTTAAAGGCATTTCATTATTGAATTCAGTGATGTCATCATCCAGCTCAGTTCAGTTTAAATAGTGTCTTTGCAATCAGGTCGACGATATCGCTGGAAATGAAGTGTCCCACTAAAGTGTTTCACTAAAGCACTCGCTACTCAGCGGCCCTGGAAACCGCTAAATATTTATACTGTCACTCTGAGAGTATGTGCTACTGATCACACACACACACACACACATCAACATGCATGCACGTACACACACACACACTCACTCACTCACACACACACACACACACACACACACACACACACACACTCACTCACTCACACACACACACACACTAACATGCACGCACGCACGTACACACACACATACACATGCACGCACGCACGCAAATGAAAAGGAAAACAATGTTCAGTTCTACAATAAAAGATGCAGCACCACTTCAAAACTCATCTGTGCGATCAATTTGTTGGTCAAGCTCAGAAACATCAACTATTAATTGTAAGAAAACTGATTAATTGTCTTACGTGATCAGGATGATTATAGGGAGCTAAAGTTAGTTCTTGCTTAATTTAAATGCTCTTTTTCAATTTTCTTTCTTTTGAAATGTTGAGCTTGTCAAACTCATTTGTGTGATTTAATCAAACAGGAAGAATGTTTTCATCAGATCCACTTACTGATGGCTGAGCTGCTGTTTTCCCTCCAAAACGATGTCACTTCCTGGAGGATGATGTCATTGTTAGTTCTACACAAGACAGATGGAAAGTGTCAGTGAAGACACAGGGGGAAAAGTTGAATTATTTAAATCCACATCTATAAAAATGATTTGAAATTCCACATTCCTTTAACTGCAAAAAAAACAATAAATAAACAAAAAAACCAATTAATATAATTTTCATATTTAAAAAAGGTTATAAATATTAAATTAATATATGGATATTGAGACATGCACTATCATTCACTTGTTGTTTTCAATAAATTTATATTTTTATTCAGTAAGGATGCATTAAATTGATCAAAAGTGACAGTAAATACATATATAATGTTGCAAAAGGTTTCTATTTCAAATAAATGCTGTTCTTTTGAACTTTCTATTCATCTGAGAATCCTGAAAAATAAAATGTATCACAGTTTCCACAAAAATATTGTGCAGCATATGATGCATAAAAATGTTTGTTGAACAGTAAATCAGTATATTATTATGATTTCTGAAGATCATGTGACACTGAAGACTGGAGTAATGATGCTGGAAATACAGCTGCAGATCACAGAAATACATTACACTTTAACAGATATTCAGATAGAAAACAGCTGTTTTACATTAGAATAATATTTCACAATTTTTACTGTATTTTTAAATCAAATGAATGCAGCCGTGGTGGAGTGAGACACAATCTGGAGGCGAGCGTGTGAAGCGTCTTCATCCAGCGGTGTGTGTGGAGCTGCGGTCTGATGTTTGTGATCTGAGCTCAGATAATCATACACTTCCTGCAGGTGTTTGCTGCATCGAGCCGCTGACGCTCGTTCTCATGTGAGACGCTGCTTTCCTGCAGAACCTTCACCCCGACGAGTCGGCCTGGACACACACCAGAGGCGAAGTGCTCACCTTTACGCTCCGAGACATCAACATCTCACTTGTTTCTCCTCAATCAGATTAAATGGACACTCAATGAGGCACCAATTTGCATAAGTTTCCTTACTTTTATCCCCAGTAATGTTACATGCAGGAGTCTCAGAAGAAAAGCAGCAAATCATTTCTGAAGCATCATTACAATTACAGTTTAACAGATATTCACATAGAAAACAGCCGTTTTAAATTTTAATAACATTTCTTTTTTTTTTCAAATTTTTGATCTAATAAATGCAGCCTCTGTGAGCAGAAGAGCCTTCTTTCATAATCATCAACAAGTCTTTAAAAACATCAGTGTCTCAAACTCAACTTTGATCTGCTTTACATTCATTGTGTTTCTCAGACTCTTGATCTGGTGACTCATGTGTGTCTATTTTTATTTCCTCTGAAGAATTCTAAAAGAAACATTTGATTGCTAAATTAAAGATAACTGAGATGGTCATTAACCTCTTTAGACCCAGGAATTTGTTTTTTTTTTAATTAGTACTTTTTCATGTCATTGCATCGTTTAGAGCATAAATAATAATAATAATAATTTTTAAATGATATTTCATTCATAAGGTTATGCTATGTTCTCGGTAGAGGACATCGGGACTCATTTGCTTAAAAGAAAAAAGCTTGAATGAACACGCATAGGCAAAAACAAGTGATTTTCTTTTAAATCACCAACACATTTTTAGTTTTCAGGAGTTTTTTTACCAAACATTGTATAAAGATGATTCTCAACTATATT
>NC_136750.1:31132352-31167352 GCF_936440315.1 Barbus barbus
TTAAAAAAAAAAGTGTCAAACTGCCCCTACATCACCACGTTGCTTGGGAGGGTTTCAATAAAAATTCTCCTAGCTCATCCAAAAACAAACTCCAGCATAATCAGTTATTAGCAGTGTTGGGAGTAACGCGTTACAAAAGTAATGCATTACAGTAACATTACTTTTTGCTGTAACGCAGTAGTGTAAGGCATTACTAATCAATTTTCAGTAACATTTTACTTGGTATAGCGACAGCCTATAGCCACTGAGAGGCTAAGCAGAAGGAAATAAATCCATGACGCATTCCTATCCGTTGCATTCTTTTGAAGATTTATTAACACGACGTAACGAACAACTGTATGATTAAAAACAACTTAGAACTGTCTAGAACAGTCAACAGAAGGTGAGCAGTTCCCACTACTCACCCCGTCTCTACACACGCATGTCAAACAGGAAACACAATCAGGTAAATATCCACCTGCACCCATGTGACCAAACACCCGGAAATACAAAATCACAATACAAAAGACAAACATTTTCTGCACTTACACTCGGTACATGTTCAGTAACGCTTGTGTTACAACACACTTTTATCCCAAAATTGTATTTTTATTTTTTACTTTAATTTAAAGTCGGGCTCTGACTTTTTTATGTCCCTTGGGCCGGGCTTCGGGCCAATATTAACATCATAGTTCAGACGCGGGCCGGTCCTCGGGCCTGTTTTAGGCTTCTCCTTATCTTTTAGACATCCATCAATTATTGATGAAAAAAACATTGTCGCGCTGGTGGAAACAACATGAGTCCGTGACTGTCAAGAGCGACTCGACGGTGTTTAGTGTCCCGCAGCAGCAGCGAGCCGTCAGCACAGATGAAGAGTTCTGCTTCAAATACACCAATAAAGAAAAAGCCCCAGCAAAAGTAATTACTATGAATGTGTCCGGGGGAAATAATAAGGATTCGCCATCTCCTCGTTAGATGCGCCTTTAGAGAGAAGTGCATCTTCACAGATAATGATTATATTAAATAGTTTTTATTTATTTCGTTAAGTAGTAATTTAAAGCTTTCTATAGATATATTTATCATGTCTGTGAGGCATGTATTCCCTGTCTTTCGGTTCATTTTTGTGAAGCGCTCCTGTTCAAGATAAAAGCAGGACGTTTTGTTGATATTGTGAGTGCACACAAATAAAAGTAGACCCTTTACAGTTACGAATGATGTATTACTGTTACGTTAATGATAAAAAATTAAGGCGATCCATTGAAAAAAAAAAAAAAAAAAAATTTCAATTGATTGCACTGGCGCCTCCATGTCCTGCGCTTTATCTTCCACTCTCTGCACAAACTACTGATGCAACGCACATTTATCTAGGTTTAACGTTTAAACAGTTATATGCTTCAACTGTTTTAGTATATCTATAGATTTTATTTTAGGCAAGTCATGATGATTTGAGAAGGCTAAATTGATCAAACATAAGCTATGATCAGCCTGCCGGTCTGTCGCAGGTCGCTTGGTCGTTACTTTAAGAAAGAAAAAACTTATTTAATGAACAAAAAATATTCCAAACGTTTTTTTTTTCTAAATTAACTTAAGCCAGAACGAAATATAAACACTTTGCCATTAGGGCAGGGCTCTAGTACATTTAGTAATTTTAGAATGTTAAGTTCTACTTCTGTAGATATTTTGGTGAAAGTAACTCAAAAGTAATACAGGAGTCATGTAACGCATTACAATTCTGAGACAGTAATATTGTAAAGTAAGGGATCACTTTTAAATAACAGTAACAAGTCATCTGTAATGTATTACAGTTTGGAAGTAACTTGCACAACACTGTATATCAGACACGACTGGAACTTCGACTGGACTGGCTTCTATGGTCAGATGAAACTAAAAAAGGAGCTTTTTAGCAGCAAACACTCAAGATGGGTTTGGTGAACACAGGGATAAAAAGTACCCCATGTGTACAATGAAATATACTGCTGTATTTTTGATGTCGTGGGCCTATATTTCTGCTGGAGGTCCTGGACATCTTGTTCAGACACATGGCATCATGGATTCTATCAAATACCAACAGATAAAAAAATCAATTAGTGACTGATTCTGTTAGAAATCTTATAATGGGCCATGTTTGCATCTTCCAACCGTACAATAATCCAAACACAAACCTCAAAAACAACACAAAAATGGGTCACTGAGCACAAAACCAAGCTTCTGCTGGCCATTCCAGTCCTCTGACCTGAACCCTGTAGAAAATGAATGAGGTGAACTGAAGAGAAGAAGCACCGTCATGGAGCTGTGAATCTGAAGGATCTGGAGTGATTCTGGATGAACCACACCATCTTCTGATATAGCCGCACACATGGTAATGTTGGCCCCACGTTGTCCAGGTACTTGGATGGTTGCCCGCTGGCCAATGAAATTCCGACCTCTCCTCCTTGTCTTGGCCAGATTAAAACCTGCCTCATTCAAATATATGAATTTGTGATAGTCGACTCGTCATCAGCATCCAGCTCCATCACCCTCTAAAAATACATTTTGGAAAGAGATTACTGTACAATGTAGAATTTTTGGGAATGTTTTTACAACAGCCATCTTGAAACTGAACTTACCTGAACATACTCAGTCCTCATTTGCTTCACTCTGTCTGCATTTCTTTCGAAAGGCACACGGTATAGTTGTTTTATAGATACCTGGTGCCTTTTCAGTATGCGTGCAATAGTCGGCAAACTTATGGATCCCACATTGTTGAACATGTCTTCATTGTCCAAGATATGCTGGCGAATTTCTGTAAGGCGAATATCATTTCTGGCCCGAACCAAATCGACCACAGCCTGCTCTTGTTGGTCAGTTAGAATTTTGCCTCTGCCTCCACTATTTGGCCTGGTCACAATTCTACAGGGAACATTAGAGTAAGAAGACACTTGGTCACATCACCTATTCTGTGATACACATTGGTATGCATTCATTTGGCAACTGAGAGTAGCATAATGTTTAGTGCATGCTGATAACTTACCGGTTCTCATTGAGGAAAGTTCTGATTATTGAGGCCACGATTGACCTTTTGAGGTTTGGTTGTGTCATTGTAGCCGCCTCTGTCATTGTCATGCCATGATTTATGACATGGTCTACAACTATTGCCTGAATTTCATTGGACACTCTATGCTGTTGCTGCCGCTGTCTTGGTCCGTGGCCTTGTCCTCTACCACGTTCCCCCGCACCTCTCAAACGAGGCCCACGACCACCTCTCAGAAGGGGCGCCTGTCCTCTACCACGTTCCCCCGCACCTCTCAAACGAGGCCCATGACCACCTCTCAGAAGGGGCGCCTGTCCTCTACCACGTTCCCCCACACCTCTCAAACGAGGCCCACGACCACCTCTCAGAAGGGGCGCCTGTCCTCTACCACGTTCCCCCACACCTCTCAAACGAGGTCCACGACCACCTCTCAGAAGGGGCGCCTGTCCTCTACCACATTCCCCCACACCTCTCAAACGAGGTCCACGACCACCTCTCAGAAGGGGCGCCTGTCCTCTACCACGTTCCCCCACAACTCTCAAACGAGGCCCACGACCACCTCTCAGAAGGGGCGCCTGTCCTCTACCACGTTACCCCACAACTCTCAAACGAGGCCCACGACCACCTCTCAGAAGGGGCGCCTGTCCTCTACCACGTTCCCCCGCACCTCTCAAACGAGGCCCACGACCACCTCTCAGAAGGGGCGCCTGTCCTCTACCACGTTCCCCCACACCTCTCAAACGAGGCCCACGACCACCTCTCAGAAGGGGCGCCTGTCCTCTACCACATTCCCCCACACCTCTCAAACGAGGTCCACGACCACCTCTCAGAAGGGGCGCCTGTCCTCTACCACATTCCCCCACACCTCTCAAACGAGGTCCACGACCACCTCTCAGAAGGGGCGCCTGTCCTCTACCACGTTCCCCCACAACTCTCAAACGAGGCCCACGACCACCTCTCAGAAGGGGCGCCTGTCCTCTACCACGTTACCCCACAACTCTCAAACGAGGCCCACGACCACCTCTCAGAAGGGGCGCCTGTCCTCTACCACGTTCCCCCGCACCTCTCAAACGAGGCCCACGACCACCTCTCAAAAGGGGTGCCTGTCCTCTACCACGTTCCCCCGCACCTCTCAAACGAGGCCCACGACCACCTCTCAGAAGGGGAGCCTGTCCTCTACCACGTTCCCTCGCACCTCTCAAACGAGGCCCACGACCACCTCTCAGAAGGGGAGCCTGTCCTCTACCACGTTCCCCCGCACCTCTCAAACGAGGCCCACGACCACCTCTCAGAAGGGGTGCCTGTCCTCTACCACGTTCCCCCACACCTCTCAAACGAGACCCACGACCACCTCGTGCCTGTCCCCTGCCACGTTCCCCCACACCTCTCAAACGAGGCCCACGACCACCTCTCAGAAGGGGTGCCTGTCCCCTGCCACGTTCCCCCACACCTCTCAAACGAGGCCCACGACCACCTCTCAGAAGGGGTGCTTGTCCTCTACCACGTTCCCCCGCACCTCTCAAACGAGGCCCACGACCACCTCTCAGAAGGGGTGCCTGTCCCCTGCCACGTTCCCCCACACCTCTCAAACGAGGCCCACGACCACCTCTCAGAAGGGGTGCCTGTCCCCTGCCACGTTCCCCCACACCTCTCAAACGAGACCCACGACCACCTCTCAGAAGGGGTGCCTGTCCTCTACCACGTTCCCCCACACCTCTCAAACGAGACCCACGACCACCTCTCAGAAGGGGCGCCTGTCCTCTACCACGTTCCCCCACACCTCTCAAACGAGGCCCACGACCACCTCTCAGAAGGGGTGCCTGTCCCCTGCCACGTTCCCCCACACCTCTCAAACGAGACCCACGACCACCTCTCAGAAGGGGTGCCTGTCCTCTACCACGTTCCCCCACACCTCTCAAACGAGACCCACGACCACCTCTCAGAAGGGGCGCCTGTCCTCTACCACGTTCCCCCACACCTCTCAAACGAGGCCCACGACCACCTCTCAGAAGGGGTGCCTGTCCCCTGCCACGTTCCCCCACACCTCTCAAACGAGGCCCATGACCACCTCTCAGAAGGGGTGCCTGTCCCCTGCCACGTTCCCCCACACCTCTCAAACGAGGCCCACGACCACCTCTCAGAAGGGGCGCCTGTCCTCTACCACGTTCCCCCGCACCTCTCAAACGAGACCCACGACCACCTCTCAGAAGGGGTGCCTGTCCTCTACCACGTTCCCCCACACCTCTCAAACGAGACCCACGACCACCTCTCAGAAGGGGTGCTTGTCCCCTGCCACGTTCCCCCACACCTCTCAAACGAGGCCCACGACCACCTCTCAGAAGGGGTGCCTGTCCTCTACCACGTTCCCCCACACCTCTCAAACGAGGCCCACGACCACCTCTCAGAAGGGGTGCCTGTCCTCTACCACGTTCCCCCACACCTCTCAAACGAGGCCCGTGACCACCTCTCAGAAGGGGTGCCTGTCTCCTGCCATTCCTTTGACCAACACGTCTTCCTCGTCTTCCTCCCACCACTGCTTGACCTCCATTGTGATCTGGATCACCTGCTGGCTCCATGTTACGTATCACTATGCTCTTGCAATTGGATCCCAATCAACTCTTTATATACTCATTCCACAATGTGCACTCAATCATCAGTAACGAGTTGGCAGAACTGGACAAGCAATTACAAGGGCCTGCATCTATACAGTGCAGTACTGTCAATACTGTAAATAGTCTGAAAAGGTGGTACAGTATTTGGGACCATAGACACAGTGTCTGATGAAGCATTATGATAAAATATTAGGCTACATCCATGGATATTGTAGTCTAATTGGCTCATGCTCCACGCTAATTGGTGACAATGAATCTCGTTACAGTATCTTGAAACTTTCATGATTTAAACATGGAAGATTGTTTGTCTGTTTCCATACAACTATGCATTAAGAGTAATGCAACAGTTACTTATCATTTTGAGCAGTTGTATCAATTGATAGTTAGATCATTGTAAGGAAATGAATAGACACTCATTTGAAATGTAATGTGTGAATTGCCTTTTGAAATAGTAGTACTTTGATGTTAAGTTGTGTCATATTCAACAGGTGATTTTTGTTGAATGAACAAATGATCTAAGTTTTATGTGTATTGTATCCAAGCAATTGAGAAAAGGGTTAGAGTTTTGAAAAATGACATCAAGTTTCTGAAAATAGTAACAAAGTGATTGTAAAAAACTGTAATGGAAATGAAGGAATGCAGAAGGATATGAAACAAATTGGACCACAAGCTAGAAACAAAGCCGCAGACTTTAACGAGCAGCGTTTATGAGCACAAACGGGTGAGAATCTGTTGAAATCATCTGTAAAGCGGCCAGATAAACATGAACAGATGCGGCTCTGAAAACTTTACAGGTTCAGCTTCATCTGTGAAATCATATAGACTTCAAACCTGCAAGAAAACTACTTCTGAGTCCAAATACTCAATATCTATGATGCAGGTGGACACTTAAAAAATAAAAATGGAATATCAGGAATAATAACATCATCACAATGGAAAACAAGCTGAATCATATGCTGTATCCTCATGAATCAGTAGGAGGCGCTATAGTATCTACATTCAGTCAGTTTAGTTCATTTGTGGATGTGAACACACACATCTTTACACACACAGTCTGGTGCACTGCAGGATCTATCAGTCTTCTATAGCCGAGCACAGGTGGATTGTGTGTTTATGCCTCAAAAACAGGAAGTGAAAGCAGTGATGTCATCTATATGACCATAATCATGCTGATGCTTATTCACAATCATTACTGCACTCTGAACATATTAACAGAGGTTTTTTGTTTGTTTTTTGAGTAAAGGTGAAAGATTGGCTAATAATCAAGAGAGTTGGACTGAAAGAATTTTATTCACTAAAAAAAAAAAGCATGGAAAAAGAAATGCATGCAATGAATGAATTTAATAGTCAAGTCAAGTCAGGTCAAGTCTGCTTTATTGTCAATTCTTCCACATGTACAGCACATCCATACAGAGCACATAATAACAGTGAAAGGACATTCAGTGTTTTTCTCATCTGCTCACAGACAGGTACTTTACCATCATTTCTTCAAATTTTCAGGTCATCAGTGTTTTATGAGTTAATCCATGATCCATCAGCTCTAGATGAAAGAGGACAAACACTGTCAAATACTCGACTGCGCTTCATAAAACATCTGCACATAATGAGATGAACTGCCTGGTTTACTCTACTAATCAGATAAGCGATGGAAAAACCTGCTAAGACTCTCCAGAACAACAAACTGATTTTCTTTAGCAGAAATTTGATCTTTTTAGGTTAATTATTTTATTTGACTCTATTATTATTGTTATTACTATTATTCCTTAAAGTGGCTAAATATTCTAATTTAATTAATAATGTAATCTTTGTGATTAAGTGTCTCACTGAATTTCACCCTATAATTTTTTGTTTTCTGGCAAATAAAAATAATACAATTAAAAAAAAATAATAATCAAACAACAACCATCTAAAATAACTAAATAAACAAAAATAATTAAATTAAATAAAAAAAATAATAGGCATACATGCACACGACTTGAAGACATGAAACATACTGGATTATTATTATAAATTATTATTATTATTATTATGGATGTGGCTGACATTTTAAGTCGCAGGAAAAAGTATGTGAACCTTTGGAAGCACAAACACCAAGTTCAAATCTAATGATCAATTGATGCAGAAATCCATGTAAATCTAAACGGCCTGCATGTTTTCTTGCTATAGTCACTTGTAAACAGATCACACACGAATGATGTGAATAAACAGCAGCTGTGACCCGACTTCATACCTGTGTTTGCTCCTCCCTTCATCTGCCAATCACGTCTCCTCTGATCCAATGAGCTTTGATCAGGCCTGCCGAGACTCCGCCCCCACAGACAGGAGTCTGATGATTGACAGATCAGAGGGCTGGATGTGAGAGGTAAGGTGAGCTCATTAATCATCATTATACAGCAGCAGCAGCAGCAGCTCTTCACAGAAACACACAGAACACGTCTCAGTACAGACGGCCTGAGCGTTTACTGACACACAGAGGCTGGAACAAGAGCTTTAACAAATCAGAGCCACAGTTTGAATTAAAAGACAAGAACCGAGGAAAAAAAAAAACTCTTGATGACAAATCTGAAAGAGGAAACAAAACCACAACTATACAGCTGTCAATCAAAACCAGAGGAATAATATTCATAAGGGGTTTCCATGATGCGAATAAAAGGGTGATGAGAGTTTTTATGTAACTCATGGCTCTTTAAATCATGTTTTTAATTAAGCAAAACAGCACATGACTAATAGCATTAGTGCTAGTGATGGTTAACAAACTATGAACTGAAGAAAATTTTAACGAGCTCAAGCATTATAGATTAGGAATATCCCTTTATAAAACACAGCTAGTCAGTGCTGGGAAGTTACTAGTTACATGTAACAGAGTTATGTCATTTAGTTTTTAGTTTTTTTACACACATGTATCAGACCGAGTCTGTTACACAGATACTTATGTAACAAAAAGATTGTTACATGTGTTGCAGACTTTATACAACGTAATTATAAATGTAAGTACACAGACATAAGCTACTTAAAATAAAGTGTATCAAGATTGTACTTAAGTGTGCTAGTATCTGTGTAACAGACTCGGTCTGATACATGTGTGTAACAGTAGCTGTCTATTACATCTACATCATTACTAACTGTAATTACAGACTGTTCCATAACTTACTTACATGATAAGTACATTTTGTTTCATGTAAGTACAACGGCTACTACTAAGTACTTAACTAGATAATTACTCTGTATTATGACACCTTAAAAATAAAGGGTTACCTAAAATAAATGTAACTGTAAACTGTTACTGAGAAAAAATGTGAATTTAAATTATGGTTATGAAAAATGGGGTTAGATCTGAATATTATCACACACACACACACACACACACACACACACACACACACACTTAATTGATTTCTTTCCTAAATTGCATTGACTGCTTTAAAACATGAGACACCAGTGTTTCAGGAGTTTAGGACACATGCTTATTCCATAACTGATTTATATCCTATTTCATGTGACACTGAAGACTGGAGTAATGATACTGAAAATTCAGCTGCGCATCACAGAAATAAATGCCAGTTTATACACATATTCACATAGAAAACAGCTGTTTTGCATTCTAATAATAGTTAATAATATTTCACAATTTTTACTGTATTTTTGATCAAATAAATGCAGCCTCGTTGAGCAGAAGAGACTTAAACCGAGGTCCTGACTCTCTGTGGTCATTAAAAATCCCAGGATGTCCTTCAAAAAAAGAGTAGGGGTGTAACCCCGGCATCCTGGCCTAATTCCCCCACTGGCCTCTGACCAGCATGACCTCCTAATCATCCCCATACACTGACTGGCTGCATCACTCCGTCTCCTCTCAGCAGCTGGTGTGTGGTGGGTGTTCTGGCTGCTGCACACTGCTGGTGGACGAGGAGATTACCTCCTTGTATGTAAAGCGCTTTGAGTGCCTAGAAAAGCGCTATATAAATGTAACAAATTATTATTATTATAAAACATTCACAAATCTTACAGACCCCAAACGTTTGAACGGTAGAGTATGCACGTGTTCAAATGACATATTTAAGTGTAAGTTTTGCTTTGATCTGAATATGAGATATTCCCAGGGGATATTTGCTTTAAACATTCAAGCTTAAGGATGGAAATAAAAATACGGTACGTAACGCTCCTCATGTGCTTTCCTTGCATCGTGTAATTAATGCTATATAATAATAATATTAATTTAGCACCTTTGTAGCAGTCATGATGACTCCAGCATCTCAGCTGCTGCTGTTGAGTTGGTTTATTGATTATTGTGAGCATGATGACGGTCAGAACACATCACGTGACCTCTTGACCTCTGATCTGAACCACGCGAGTCGATCAATACTCTGACCTGATGAAGAACGAGTGAGTCACTGATGAGAAACAGAGATTAAACCACTGGAACGATGCTTGAGATCAAGTGAATTTACCCACACAAGAGACAGAGACAGAGAGCCTCATACACTCGTATTTTTATAAATACCAGACCACTTAACAAGCAACAGATTCTTGTAGGTAAACAAGTGAATTAGTTTTTTTTCTCAGTTTTTTTTAAATGAGCCAAAGAAACACATCAATGCATTTGCACAGGAATCATAATCAATGAATTACACTTTCAAACAGAAAACAAGATTGTCATCAAGCAGCTTAAATAAAGTTCACCCAAAAATGAAAATGTGCAAAGACTCTCATTCTGACGGCACCCATTCACTGCAGAGCATCCATTGCTGAGACACTGATGCAGAGACACATTTCTACAAACCTGACGAACAAACACACTCATCCTGATCTCTGATTTTAATTTTTGAGTGAACTATTTCAGTAAACATCATCACTGCTTGACTACGCTGATGCAGCATTCACACAGAGCCACAGCTACAAGATTTGTGTGGTTTTAAATCAGACTACAAAGCAGTATTTGAATCAATCGCGTCTATAACACGTCCATAACGACACAACATAGGCATGCTTTTAAAAAACACTTAACAAACAGATGCCATTTTTAAGTTAAAGGTGCAAACAACATTTTTTATACTCAAGATTTAAACTAAAAAAAGTGGACAGTACTTGCAATATATTTGTTTGAAATGGTGTTCACCCTCATAAGTCTTCCAACACTTTGAGTTGAGGAAAAGTGAAACAAAAATGACATGGTGCAACTTTAAAAGGATTTAGTTTGCATTACAAGACTTCCATATAAAGTGGAGATGTGGGGTCTAGTTCAGATCTAAAGCTTAAAATAAATTACCAGCTTGTTCTTTAACTACAATTCAAATGTCCATCATCATCATCATCATCATCATCTGAAAAGGTGAAACCAACTTGAGCCACATTAACAAACAAACATAAAAGATTCACCTGTACTTCAGCATAAAGCATTCAGAAAGTATTCAGACCTGATATTTCATGTTTTTCTTTTTAATAAATTTAGACATTTCTAAAATTTTTAATAAGAAAAAAACAATTCAAACAATTGTAGCATAAACCTGCAACATAAAACTGAAAAAAGTGAAGGAGTCTGAATACTTTCTGAATGCACTGTATATAAAAGACCTATTATATCAGTCTTTCATATTTATTTTGAACCTCAGCAACTTTAGCTCATCATATATTATCATAAATCACGTCCCTTGTTTCTATTAGAGTGTGTTAATTTGATTTCATCTGAACACTGAATTATTATTGACCCAATGCTCCTGAGAAAAAGACACAGACACGTTTCAGCTGCATAATAAAGCCGTTCTGCTGCATGGAATCGCATTAAAATACAGTCTGTGGGTTTGGTTTACACTTCAGTGAGTACTGGGGGGTTAAAAATAGCTGGATGTGCAAACGCAGTGGTTTCTTAAATTCATAATTCATCCTAAACACATCATTAACATTTGGTTGCATCTTTGCTTCCTAAACGTGATCTTGCATTCACTGTAGTGCAAAAGCAACATCTGATGATTTTATTAATGAGCCAAAAATATATCCTGCAGTGATGCTGTACATTAAAGATATTAGCAAACAAATTCAACACAAACTTTCCTCAAGTCTCCTCAAACCAGGTTCCAGAGTTCCATCCAAAAACGCATGAAGGAATGAGAAGCGATCTGATTGGTTCAGGGGCATGTCAATCAAGCTGGTTTGGTTGGAGCTCATGCCAGCCTGCCGTCTCCACCTGCGGCCTGCTGCACATCTCACTCCAGTGCTGGCTTCCCGCCTCTGAACCTCCACAGCCAATCAGAACACGACCCAGAATGCAACTCTTTGTGTACAGCCGTCCCTGTCAAAGAGAGTGATGTCATTACTGTAAAACATTAAGACACAATGACATGTGATATGCGGTCAAATCAATTTATTCAGACACCTTCAACATTTCTCACATTATATCACAGTTTATTCTCTACAATTTAGAAAACGGTAATAAAATATGAGAAGAGCTCAGAGTTAAACTGCGTCAGAACAAATTGATCTTGATGATGTCAGATAACTTTGATAGAAAGGTATGTAATGAATTTGGTTGAATAGCTGTCAGCTGTTAAATTTAAGAACACAATTAGATAAAACCAATTTAGCTCAACTAATTACCAAGCAATGCTTCATTTAGTTCAGTCTGTGGTGGAAAAACATCACATTAGCAATTAAAGAAAAACACTTCAGCAAAATTACTTTTTGGTCCCAAATTATCATTTTTACTGGTAGTCCACTGTATGAAGAATGTTTGGGTGTAATGCGTCACAGTTTGCTATCCTCACTTACATAAATGAACTACAGTGTCCTGCACCCACTACTAAAAAAATATCAAAAGTTATATCTGGTGAATGGTTTGTGGTTCGGCGGTGTGTCTGAATGGTTTGTGGTTCGGCGGGGTGTCTGAATGGTTTGTGGTTCGGCGGTGTGTCTGAATGGTTTTTGGGTCGGCGGTGTGTCTGAATGGTTTTTGGGTCGGCGGTGTGTCTGAATGGTTTGTGGTTGGGCGGTGTGTCTGAATGGTTTGTGGTTGGGCGGTGTGTCTGAATGGTTTGTGGTTGGGCGGTGTGTCTGAATGGTTTGTGGTTCGGCGGTGTCTGAATGGTTTGTGGTTGGGCGGTGTGTCTGAATGGTTTGTGGTTCGGCGGTGTGTCTGAATGGTTTGTGGTTCGGCGGTGTGTCTGAATGGTTTGTGGTTCGGCGGTGTGTCTGAATGGTTTGTGGTTGGGCGGTGTGTCTGAATGGTTTGTGGTTCGGCGGTGTGTCTGAATGGTTTGTGGTTGGGCGGTGTGTCTGAATGGTTTGTGGTTCGGCGGTGTCTGAATGGTTTGTGGTTGGGCGGTGTGTCTGAATGGTTTGTGGTTCGGCGGTGTGTCTGAATGGTTTGTGGTTCGGCGGTGTGTCTGAATGGTTTGTGGTTGGGCGGTGTGTCTGAATGGTTTGTGGTTCGGCGGTGTGTCTGAATGGTTTGTGGTTCGGCGGTGTGTCTGAATGGTTTGTGGTTCGGCGGGGTGTCTGAATGGTTTGTGGTTGGGCGGGGTGTCTGAATGGTTTGTGGTTCGGCGGGGTGTCTGAATGGTTTGTGGTTCGGCGGTGTGTCTGAATGGTTTGTGGTTGGGCGGTGTGTCTGAATGGTTTGTGGTTCGGCGGTGTGTCTGAATGGTTTGTGGTTCGGCGGGGTGTCTGAATGGTTTGTGGTTGGGCGGTGTGTCTGAATGGTTTGTGGTTCGGCGGTGTGTCTGAATGGTTTGTGGTTCAGCGGTGTGTCTGAATGGTTTGTGGTTCGGCGGTGTGTCTGAATGGTTTGTGGTTCGGCGGGGTGTCTGAATGGTTTTTGGTTCGGCGGTGTGTCTGAATGGTTTGTGGTTGGGCGGTGTGTCTGAATGGTTTGTGGTTGGGCGGTGTGTCTGAATGGTTTGTGGTTCGGCGGTGTGTCTGAATGGTTTGTGGTTCGGCGGTGTGTCTGAATGGTTTGTGGTTCGGCGGGGTGTCTGAATGGTTTGTGGTTCGGCGGTGTGTCTGAATGGTTTGTGGTTCGGCGGTGTGTCTGAATGGTTTGTGGTTGGGCGGTGTGTCTGAATGGTTTGTGGTTCGGCGGTGTCTGAATGGTTTGTGGTTGGGCGGTGTGTCTGAATGGTTTTTGGTTCGGCGGGGTGTCTGAATGGTTTGTGGTTCGGCGGGGTGTCTGAATGGTTTGTGGTTCGGCGGTGTGTCTGAATGGTTTGTGGTTCGGCGGTGTGTCTGAATGGTTTGTGGTTCGGCGGGGTGTCTGAATGGTTTGTGGTTCGGCGGTGTGTCTGAATGGTTTGTGGTTCGGCGGTGTGTCTGAATGGTTTGTGGTTGGGCGGGGTGTCTGAATGGTTTGTGGTTCAGCGGTGTGTCTGAATGGTTTGTGGTTCGGCGGGGTGTCTGAATGGTTTGTGGTTCGGCGGTGTGTCTGAATGGTGAGACTCTTCTGACCTGCATCACGATGATCTCCAGGAGCAGTGGAAGTTGGCTGATGTCGCCAGGAGGCAGATCGAACAGAAAGGGTGCGTTCCAAACCGCGTTCGCTCCACTGGCGCCCTTCGTCTCCTTCGTTCTGATGACTTCACCGTCCTGACGCAGGTTGATGACGACATAGTGATCTACAGAAACAGACTAGCAAATAAACTAATGATCTACACTACCAGACAAACGCTCTCTGAACAGTGAGATATCTAATGTTTGGTAAAGAAGTCTCTTTTGCTCATTAAGCCTGCATTTATTCGATCCAAAGTACAGAAAGAACAGTAATAGTGAAATATTTTACTATTTAAAATGTTTTCTATTTGACTATTTGTTAATCTGTAATGTATTTCTGTGATCTGCAGCTGTATTTTCAGCATCATTACTCCGGTCTTCAGTGTCACATGATCTTCAGAAATCATAATAATATACTGATTTACTGATCAACAAACATTTCTGATTATTAATCATCATCATCATCATCATCAGTATTTAAAACAGTTGAGTACATTTTTTTCAGGATTCTTTGATGAATAGAAAGATCCAAAGATCATCATTTATCTGAAATAAAACGTTTTGTAACATTATACACTATACCTGTTACGGGGTGAACAAGACGTGAGATGTGCGGAGCTTTATTCCAAGACGTGATCAAAAGCACAGTCAGGGTCAGAACATCAGCAAACAGGTATAACACAGGCAAGACAAAGAGATGTCCAAGAGTAAGTGTGGGTCTTTGAGCGGCGAACAATATCCAGAGGGCTTGAGAACAGGGGTAATCCAATAACATGAACAATAGTCCAAACGAGGTACAAACAGAGTCCGAACGGCAAGGCAAAGGATTAATCCAAGATACACAGGCGAGAATTCAAGACTAGACTAGAAACTATGACTGGAAATGGCTCCGTAATGTGCCATCACTTGGACAGCAATAAACGCAGAAAATACTCTGCGATCTGATTGAGGAAGTCCATGGCTTAAGTAAGGCATGTGATGGGAATCAGCTGTGTGTGTGTTGTCAGTGCATTGGATGATGGGAATTGTAGTCCAGGGGTGACGTGCAACAGTTAGTGTGGTGCAAGAGTCAATGTGGTGAGGAAGTTCATAGGCCGGATTCCTGACAATACCATTCAAAAGCTTGGAGTCAGTATCATTTTTTTATACTTGGGGGGGGGGGGGGGGGGGGTTATAGAAATTAATTATTTTATTTAGCAAGGATGTTTTAAATTGATCAAAAGTGATGATAAAGACATTTATAATTTCTATTTCAGATAAATGCTGTTCTTCTGAACTTTCTATTCATCAAAGAAACCTGAAAAAAAATCTACTCAGCTGTTTTCAACATAATAATAATAATAATACATGTTTTTTAAGCAGCAAATCAGAATATTATAATGATTTCTGAAGTATCATGTGCCTGGAGTAATGATGCAAAAAATTCAGCTTTGAAATCACAGGAATAAATTACAGTTTAAAATATATTCAAATAGAAAGCAGTTATTTTAAATAGTGAAGTATTCCACAATATTGCTGTTTTTGCTGTACTTTGGATCAAATAAATGCCGGCTTGATGAGCAGAAGAGACTTCTTTAAAAATCTTACTGTTCGGAAACTTTTGGCTGGCAGTGTATCTGATCAGTGTTGGGGGGTAACGCATTACAGGTAACAAGTTACGTAATCAAATTACTTTTTCAAGTAGCCTATCTAGTAACTTTCAAACAGTTTTCCATGTCTTGACTGATGGCTCTCCTGTCCTCATGTAAAGAGAGATCAGGAGTAAAGCGCAGAGGTGAACATTATTACTGTACTGTACGCCCTCTACTGTACGCCCTCTACTGTACGCCCTCTACTGTACAGACCTTCATCCTGAGGCCTATTTATTTAACTTTTGCTGTTTTTTCTCATAATAATGACATGTCATAAAATCGATGTTTTTCCCGTTATAGAAGATATTATATATTGTCACCAATATACGTGTCACTGTAGTAACGCATTACTCTCCATAAGAAGTAACTAAGTAACACAATTAATTACTTTTTAAGGGAGTAACACAATATTGTAATGCATTACTTTTAAAAGTAACTTTCCCCAACACTGTGTCTGTACACAGCAAATTGCTTTTATCCAAGTGACTTACAAAAGAAAAAAAGCAAGAAATGCACTCATCCAGACAGACAGACAGACCTGGAGCGCCAGGCATCCTGGTGAGTTTGGGCAGGTTCTCAGCTTTCCTCACCATCAGCTTCATACGATGCGCCAGCGTCTGATACTGCAGCAGAATCAGGATCTGACCCAGAAACTGCACCGGACAACCAGAATCCCCCACTGCATCCTGGGAACTCTGACTCTGAACCCACACAAAAGACAAATAGTGATGAATTATACTTACGACAGGATTTGTACTTTGTCTGGAGGAGATGTGAGGGGTCTAGACACGGATCTTTCCAGATCATGAATGTGTCTGTTAATGTTTCTAGCACTTTCCTCAAATAACATTTCCTCGTAATCGCATTAGACTCTCAGAGGAAGCACAAACATCTGAACATTATCATCAAACACACGCTCAATCAAACCAGCATCTACTGGAATGAGACGCACTCGTTATCGTTATCTAACGACTATTCATTATGCTGACAAAACTTCAGTGCCTGCCTGCCGAACGAAACTTTGTATTGTTAAAAAATAATTGTATGAATTGTAACTGTACAATGGTAATATAATTGTTTGAAATTTTCAAAAGCTGAAATGAGTGCATTATTTTATCTATTAATTAGAATATGTACTCAATATGTAAAAGTGGAATAATAAAGCAAAGCCTAGTGATTAATCGGTGAAATAATCAGTGATTAGTTGATTAATCGCTGTAATAATCGCTAGATTAATTGATTAAATAATCATTTGTTGCAGCCCTACAATCAATCAATCTGAATATCTGTTTATCAGAATATCTATCTATACAACCACCGGACAAGGCCTACACAGATTGAGACAACAAACTCTACAAATCACCCAAGTCTTAGCCTAGTTCAACAACTCAGACTTATAAGCTTTAAACTACCCTTCAAACTATTGCAGTTTCTTGTCACTCCCACATTCCCATCCTCTGCTGTGTGATGCATCTCTGCTGTGTTTCTGATCAGCCCTGGCTCGTGTCCACCTCTGCAGGGCACAGCGCTCTGGCTCCAGGCCACAGTAACGCACCACTTGTTGGCACGCTAGTCACGCGGTCGTACAATCCCACTGCAACAGTGTGCTGTAGAGTTTGTGTTCTGATGACAGCCGACAGAAACCCTTCCAGATCTCTCACCTGAGAAGCTCAGTGATTATCAGCATTCCTGTAGTTTAGCAGAGTGCGACTGGGTTTGATTGCCAGGGAATGCATGAACTGTTAAAAGGCACACCTTCAATGCAATGTTAGTCGATTTGGATAAAAGTGTCTTACTGTAATCTACTGACATCATATGTTATGTGACTGTCAATGGAAGTTCCCCAGGGCATCATCCTCTCGACTTACAGCAAAACTGCATCATTTGCAGGATTCAGCAGTGATCAAATACAAACTATGAGGTCAAATAACACCTTTGGTTCTTCTTAACCAGCTGACTCATACTGAAATCCAATCAGAAGCTTTAGATATATAGCTATGCGAAAGAGGATTTTGGGCCAATGACATGTGATTGCAGTGGGACTACTGTGCATATTTGTCTGATTAAAGGCTGGAATACACTTTTGTCCAGTTTGCAGTCTGGATGCACCAGTTATAGCTGCCAAAAGTCAGTTAGTTTGCAGACTTTGGGCAATCAGAGTTGAAGGATTTAGCAGAAAATCTCAGTGTATGATGGGCACAGACTCTGATTTTTTAACTTCAGACTGATTGCACTAAGACAGAGAATTCATGCATGTTTTTGTTTTTGCATTTGTGCATTTCAGAACACTGTTTTCATTTGTCATGCATCTCCTTGCAACGATGTGTACATTTCTTGTGTTCTCAGAACGACTTGAGAAGTCTGTTAGTGTTTGGTCCTCAAGGACGGAACACCCTACATGATTAATGTTTTCACCACTGAATTAAAAATAAAAAGATAATTGCAACAATTTCTCTCAAAATTATGACTTTTTTTCGCTTCACAATTCCAACTTTTTTCTAAGAATTCTTGGATATAAACTCAGAGAATGTCAAGATATAGACTCACAATTCAGATTATTTCTTTTCGCAGTTGCAGGTTTATATCTTGCAATTCTGACCTTTTTCTAGCAGTTCTGACTTTTTTCTCAGAATTGAGATATAAACTCACAAGTCAGAATTCGGAGTTTATATCGCAAAGATAACTGCGACTTTATATCACGCAAAAAGTCAGAATTGCGAATTTGTATCATGCAACTCTTAAGATAAAAAATCTGATCACTTGCTGACTTGAGTTAAAGCAACTACAGTCAACTGTAAATCTGTGCACAAGTCAAGTGGTGTATTCCAGCCTTCAATCGGTGTACGATTCCCAGTTTCTCTCTGTAACCATTTACAAAGTTGGCAGGTGCACAATGTATAATCTCCTTCAATACCTTCCTCAGCCTCCTCCTCGCAGGGTTGAGCTGCCGATTGAAGGTGACAGTGCAATCGGGTTCCCAATGGATTTCAGCACATGGAAGTTCGAGTTCGCCCAAAGCCGTCTCTCTCAGACCTGAGAAATCCCTGCTGGACACGGTCAGTCTGAGGGTACAGGACTGGAGCTCCTCTGCTGACCTCACCTGCAGCTGGAACACCTGCGCCGGAGCCTCTGGACCGAGGCTGTGTCTGCGCTTAGGGCCGCCCAGAATCGGTGCAAGGCAGATCGGAGGCAGACAAACCTTCACTGTAGTCCCACTTAGTTTCCTAGAGCCTCGGTAGAGACCCAGAACGGTGACGGTGAGCTTGCCCTCTGCTGGTGAGAACAGAAGGCTGAAGCGAAGGGAAGGTGTGGCTTTGAGAGAGCCAGAGCTGTAATATCGGCCGCTGTCGGCATTAAGCCTGCTGCTTTCTGAAACATTATTACTGCTTTTACGTGACTTCCCAGCCAGGCTGAGTTTAGGAATGGTCGGGAGCGATGAACGACTACGGACAGGTTTAGAGGGTTTGTAGGGAACGGCTGGGGAGCTGAGCCGCCGTAGATTGAATCGAGTCTTCAGAGGATGCGATGGTAAAGAAAGATCGTCTTCAGACGCCGTCGAGCTGATGTTAAATGAGGGATAATCCAGAACGTCTCCGTCCAGCTCTTCGTACTGCTGTTTAATTAGCAGAGTGTTGATGGAAGGGGAGGGGCTTAGAGTCACCGTCACATGATCTGCAGGTAGAGGGGGTAAGGAAAGCCCCGCCTTCTTGTCATCTGTGGGGCGGGACTTCTGATGCCAACAGCAGACGATGCAGCCAATCACCAGGCAGAAACAGAGAACGGCCAGGCCAACAGCCAATAAGATTTGGAGATGCGCTAGTAAAATAAACAGACACTTATAATTAATATAAAGACAAAATAAATGCATTCCCTGGGTTAAATGCATGAACTGATAAATTATTGCATTTCAATGCAACGCAAGTTGATTCTTTGGATTAAAGCGTCTGCCAAATGCATAAATAATAATAATTTCTGAAGCCTCAGTTGAATATGTTTCATGGCACGTGTCTGAATATACTGCAATCAGTAATTTTAATGACTCATGGCAGCTTGGTCGTGCCGCCCACCTCTAGAGGATCAATGTGAAATATTCTGCTGTAGTGCACCAAGAAATCTCCCTGTGAAAACTATTAAACACTCAGACTGGTGATAACTGAAGGTGTGTTTACTGCGCTTCTTTCTGCCCGAATGCACAGTTCAGAATGACCTTTCTGCATATAACTCCATCTAGTCAATAACAGTCAACGATGTCTCCTACTGGCTGTCTTTCTAGTATATTTAGTAAAATGTCAAAAGGCAATATTTGTGAACAATTTCCAAAAAAATTATTTTTAAACATCTTGCAGATCTTTAAATAATTGCTTTAAGGTGCTGCTTTTGTCTTAGTAGCATAGTATGGTATTGCATAGTATAAAAACAAATGCATGACATAGCCTCATGATTATCATTGAACCAAACAAGAATTGCATGCAAAACAATCAATAAAACATCTAAACTAGATGCACAAAGACAGACAGCTATTTTTCTTACCTTCAAGTTCCAGCTTCATATTCCCAGAGACTAACTCCTCCAGCCAGCAGCTAAATCTGACTAACTAGTGCTGTCTGGTCCGCAGTCATGCTCTCTAAACTCCGCTCACGAGCCCTGCGCGTTCACAGATTCTGACGCGAACGCGCGCCGTGCACGCGCCCCGCAGCGAGCGGAGAAATCAATTCGGTTCGTGATGCGAGGCGATTCGAATTAGTGAAGCGATGCACTTAAAACGGCGAGATTATAAACAGAAGCGCCAGATTTATGTCATTTCCTCATGATCTAGAGGACAAAAATGAATAAATCTCTCAAATCCCGAGTGGCTATGCAGGTAGATTTTAGCACCCAAACATCTGAAACCCGACTAAAAACTGAAACCTTGTTTAAGACCAAACTGAGAGACGAGCATTTGTTAGCAGGAAATCTATCCTAAATCTCAGGGTGGGGCAAGTTGTCACATTTCCAGGTTTTCCAAAGGGACAAAAACAATATTTATTTGCCAATATGATTGATAATCATTTTTGTGTTGATAATTGCTGAAATGTATTAAATAGAAGATAATATACGTATATGTTCCACGTGGAAGACTATTTTACTTGAGCTATTCTTCTAAAGGATGCCATGCTATTAAATGAACTAGGCAACTTGTAATAGTGTAGAAACTGTAACACTATCTCTGTGAAGGGTCTTCCAGACATGAATCAAACAGTCTCTGATAACTCATGCCATCTCCTCCGAGAGATGTTTATATGGACACACAAGTATAAATACAGCAGGTTCATCACAGTATAGCACACTTTCATGGAGTTCCAGTAAGTCTGCACATAATATTCCTGCTGAACACAACATTAATATCCAGATGGGCCATAAAGAGTCTGATCTCACCCAAACTGAGGAGGGCTCAGATCTCTGCCAGCGAAGCCAAGCCCAGCATTAAAGCCAACTAAACACTGCATTTGCAACTCAGTGTTTACTTCCATAATGTGACGCATTTCTGAAATACAGTTATGATTTTACCCAACCTGGAACATCAGTTTTGATTTAATAAACAACTTGATTATATTGCACAAATGATGCAGTAACATCTCAAAAGAACACCTGGCTTTTCATAAAAATGTATTCTATTAGATAATCTAAATATTTTTCCATGTGAGTTTGTTTGAATTCTTTTTTAATTCCCATTTTTTTCTCCCATGTCACAATTCACACCCCGTTAGTCTGTTGTATAATCTAATTATTAAAAGCCAGTTATCATCATCATTCAGGAAGTGACATCATCTTTGTGTCACTCTAAATCCATTCCATATTGTTTGATGAAATTACAGAAATCATGACAATTTCAACATATCAAAAGAACAAAGTTGTAAATATGAAAATGACATTGTTGTATAAGCTGACTGGCTTTATGAATGTCCTGTACATTTTCTTGTGTCCTTGTGTAAACAATTGTTATAATTAATAAAGATGAGTGTCTGAGCTTGACCAGAGCAGATCTCTGAAACTCTATTATAAGCTTTTATCCAATTACTTCCTTAATTCACAAAACAACATATTCATTTTTAAAAGTTAGTGAGTTGAAAGGGTTCTGCAGAAGAGGAATGTGTTTCTGAGCGAGTTCCTTCCAGGTGTTTGCTGATGAGAAGAAGAAACGCCTCGCTTCATAAACCGCCTAGATCTTGAGCACAGACCAAATCTAACATTCAGAGATTTATTTACATTTAATATACAATTAATTTCTCTATACCATGAGCAGAAAAACCACAATCTGACTGAAACTGTTAATGAATTATCATAACTGTTAGCTGTTTATAGTCGCTAAGAAATGTATCATCTTTAATGTAAAATATGTATCACATTCAGTTTTGTTGCAAAGACTCAGGTGTGTGGGTTTCAGTGAAATGGCTTTAAATTGGTTCTATAATTATTTATCAGACAGAACTCAGTGTGTCTCAGTTGAAAATTATAGTTCATCAGAGCTAAAAAGTATCAAAGGTGTCCCACAGGGATCCATTTTAGCACCTATTTTATTTTCAATATATATTAATGATTTGCAATATGGGATAACCCCAGCTAAAATTCATTTCTATGCTGATTACACTTATTTATACAGTAGCACATTCCTTGGACCAAGCAATATATATTTTGCAAGAATCTTTTAGGACATTGCAACTTTCATTGTCAAATTTAAAATTGGTATAAAATCTTTAAAAAAAACTAAATATATGCTTTTTACCAGACATGGAATTAAATTGGATCACTCTATTTTAACTCTAGAGGGGGAGAGTATAGAAAGAGTCAATTGTTACAAATATTTGGGTATATGGCTGGACGAAAAGCTGGGTTTTCAGGTACATATTGAAAATCTACTAAAAAAATCTTAGGCCAAAACTGGGTTTTTTGTATTGTTTAAAGAAATGTTTTCCCTTTGAAGCACAGAAGAGATTCATACAAAGTTGTTTTCTCTCAGTGCTGGATTATGGTGATGTGATTTACAGGTGCATCTCAAAAAATTAGAATATCGTGAAAAAGTTCTCTTTGTTTTGGTAACATTTCAAAAAGTGAAACTTTCATATTTTCTAGATTCATTACATGTAAAGTAAAACATTTCAAAAGTTTTTTTGTTTTAATTTTGATTAGAGCTCACAGCTCATGAAAGTCAAAAATCCAGTATCTCAAAATATTAGAATATTTCCTAAAATCAATCAAAAAAAGGATTTGCAAAACCCGAAAAGTTCAAGCTCTTTAAAGTATGTTCATTTCTGCACTCAATCCTTGGCCGGGGCTCCTTTAGCACAAACTCCAGCATCAGTGAGGAACGGCATGGAAGCGATCAGCCTGTGGCTCTGCTGAGGCTCTATTGAGTCTTCAGATCGTCTGGATTGTTGGATCCACTGTTGCTCATCTTTCTCTTGAAAATATCCCATAGATTCCATACGGGGTTCAGGTCAGGCATGTTGGCTGGCCAATCAAGCACAGTAATATCATGGTCAGCAAAGCACTTGGAAGTGGTTTTGGCAGTGTGTGCAGGTGCTAAAGTCCTGCTGGAAAAGGAAATCAGCATCTCCATAAAGCTTGTCAGCAGATGGAAGCATAAAGTGCTCTAAAATCTCCTGGTAGACGGCTGCATTGACTCTGGACTTGATAAAACACAATGGGCCAACACCAGACTGACTCCAGCTTCAGTCCACTCCTTCTGAAGCTCTCACAAGTGTTTGAATCAGCTTTGCTTGACAGTATTCTCAAGCTTGCGGTCATCCCTCTTGCTTGTGCACCTTTTCCTTCCCAATTTCTTCCTTCCAGTCAACTTTGCATTTAATATGCTTTGATACAGCACTCTGTGAACAGCCACAGCTTTCAGTAATGACCCTCTGTGACTTACCCTCTTTGTGGAGGGCGTCAATGTTCATCTTCTGGATCATTGCCAAGTCAGCAGTCTTCCTTTATTATGATTTCAGAGCAAGAGATACCCGGAATTTATACTGTAGAGATGGTCATTAATTGAAACTCAAATTCTAATATTTTGAGATACTGGATTTTTGACTTTCATGAGCTGTAAGCTCTAATCATCAAAATTAAAACAAAAAAACTTTTGAAATGTTTCACTTTACATGCAATGAATCTAAAATATATGAAAGTTTCCCTTTTTGAAATAAGTTACCAAAAAAAAAAGAAAAAATAACTTTTTCACGATATTCAAATTGTTTTAGATGCACCTGTATACAATGCTGCATTACGATTCGTGACTTGTGCTTAAGAAGTTAGGATTTTGTGTGTGTGTGTGTGTGTGTGTGTGTGTGTGTGTGTGTGAGTTTTATGTGTATGTAAATTGTTTTGTGTGAAACTTTTTGTGCTGCCATTTTGGCCAGGACTCCCTGGAAGAAGAGATTTTATATCTCAATGGGACTATCCTGGTAAAAAATAAAGAAAAAAACATATGTATTACATCGGCGTCAAATGCAGCTCGTCCAATCAGATGTTACAGTATAAAATCTGTTTTATAATCCTGTTCAGACCCACAATCCTGCTGATGCTGTCATACTGTAAACAGAAGACAATACTCGAAGCACATGTGTTACGTCTGTTTATTTATGCATGTATAAGGTTTATAGGCTAATACATGGATTTAAAGAATGCGCTTCATATAATAAGAAACCAGAGAGAAGCACTCAGTCAGTCCATCAGAAGCTCATGCCACAGTGAGAGATGCTGCAGAACCAGCCGATCCGATTCAGATGAGTATTAGTACGAGAGACAGCTGTGTGATATGATGTTATCAGACCTGCTGCTAATGCTGACCGTCGATCAAGTCGTCTCGGTCGATGAGGGTTATTGCACTGCTGTGATTAGCGGATCCCTGAACACTAGCCTACAGAGCAGGGCCTAAGATGCGCTTTAGTACGTGTGAACAATGACGAGGGGGTTTGTGAGTGATTTCTTGTTAAGCAACAGCTGGATTTTCTCATTCAGTCTCCGTCACCTTCGGATCCAGCAGCGCCGGTAATATGTGGTCACCGTATAAATAAATGAAACGCGTCTCCCTAAGCGGCAGGTGCACGTCTAAGGAGCGGTTTGGATTATAGTGTGCATATATGAACCTCTAATCTCACACGGTCCATCTAAATGACATCAAGTCCAGCCGTGAGTTTGCAGAGAGCAGGCCGAGCTCCTGTGTTCAGACTCCTGCTCCACTGAGAGAGAGAGAGAGAGAGAGAGAGAGAGAGAGAGAGAGAGAGAGAGAGAGAGAGAGAGAGGCGTTCCCTCAGCAGAAGTGTCTATCAGTCCTCACGCAAAGGGCTTTAGCTCCGCCCATAGTTGCATGTCAAACATGCGCCAATCACCCGGTCACCATGGTGACGACCTGTCGCTGATCCTCATAGAGAGGAGTAGAAGAAGATGTAGGTGGCGGCTGAGCGTACGGAGGAGGCGGAGATCTCGGACACTTCGTGATCATCAAACTTGAACCAGCGCTGCTTGACAGGGTTCTTACAGTAAGCAGTGTAGTGACCGCCGTCCATCCCACCGTAATGATTCTGCAGACGAGACCAGACGTCACAGATCGTGTGTGTGTGAGTGAGTGTGTGTGTGTGTGTGTGTGTGGTCTCATACTCACAGACACAGCGTACAGGTTGTACTTCTTCAGGTTGTGTTTGGGTCCGATGACGTACTGTGAAAGGTCCAGATTATCCAGAGGGAAATCCACCAGCGTCTGCAGCTTCTCCCTCCACCGGCCGTCGTATTTAAACCTTACAAACACACACACACACACCTTTCACAAGCTGCTTTACGAGATATCAGAGCTCTGCACTGGAGTGCTGCAGACGTCACTCACCGCTTCAAGTGTACGAGTAAAATGGGCGGAACCTTCCAGATCTGCATCTTCTTGATGGCGTCTCGGTGCGTCTTACAGTGGCGGCAGTAGAAGCGGTTGCTGTCGGTCAAACGCTCCTCTTTAGAGAAGAGCTTCAGACATTCCTGTACAAACACACAGCTCCGATTAAAGCCCTTCACACCACAGACCATCACTATCACTGTCAAGCCTTCATAATACAACTGTGACAGCTATCAAAATGACTGAAAATCTAAATTCGAATTTTATACTTAAATATGATCAATTTTCAAATTATATTCCAATTTAAAAGACATAATTTCAGTTAGAGGAAAAAAAAGCCTTTTGGCTTCTCTCCTGAGGCCACAAGAGGGCGCATTGAGCAAAATATTACTAATGCACGTTTCTTCACAAGCAATAAAATAACACAAATATATTTGAAAAAAGTGCATGATTAAAATAACGTTTATAAACCATATAGAATTAAGTTACAAATTAGTTTTTTTTGACAGCCCTACTCCACACCATTGGGAAAAAGGCTGCACTTACACTGCATGGTTCAAGAGACATTCTGGGGACACCCAAGGCCAACATTACATCTTGTAAAAACGGGCATAATATGTGCCCTTTAAAAACGTTTCTATATGATTTCCATGTCAATAAATTAAACTCAATGTACTATTCAAATTGATTTGTGATGTCATATGCTATTTTTGGCTTGTTTCTCCAAGTGCAGTGTAAAATGCACACATCAGATACGGGCCACTTATAAAAGAAATGTAAGCACGTCGTCCAAAATAATCGGATAGTCACAAAATCTGAATTGATCATCAAGACCTGCAGACGTGTGAGTGTGTACGTGTGAGTGCGTAAGCTTGTGCATGCGCATGAGTGCGTGTGTGTGTGTGTGTGTGTGTGTGTACATGTGCGTGTGAGTGCACGCGCGTGTGTGAGTGTGTGTGTGTGTGTATGTGTGTGTGTGTGTGTGTGTGTGTACATGTGCGTGTGAGTGCACGCGCGTGTGTGAGTGTGTGTGTGTATGTGTGTGTGTGTGTGTGTGTGAGTGTACATGTGCGTGTGAGTGCAAGCGCGTGTGAGTGTGTGCGTGTGAGCTTGTGCATGCGCGTGCGTGCGTGCGTGTGTGTGTCTGAGTGTGTGTGTGTGTACATGTGAGTGCACGCGCGTGTGTGAGTGTGTGTACATGTGTGTGTGTGCGCGTGTGAGCTTGTGCATGCGCGTGCGTGTGTGTGTGCGTCTGAGTGTGTGTGTGTGAGCGTGTGCATGCGCGTGCGTGTGAGTGCGCATGTGTGTGTGTACGTGTGAGTGTGTGAGCGTGTGCATGTGCATGCGTGTGAGTGCGTGTGTCTGAGTGTGTGTGTGTGTGTGTGTGTGTACATGTGCGTGTGAGTGCACGCGAGTGTGTGTACATGTGTGTGTGTGTGCGCGTGTGAGCTTGTGCATGCGCGTGCGTGTGTGTGTGTCTGAGTGTGTGTGTGTGTGTGTGTGTGAGCGTGGTCATGCGCGTGCGTGTGAGTGCGCGTGTGTGTGTGTACGTGTGAGTGTGTGAGCGTGTGAGCTTGTGCATGCGCGTGCGTGTGTGTGTGTCTGAGTGTGTGTGTGTGTGTGTGTGTGTGAGCGTGTGCATGCGTGTGCGTGTGAGTGCACGTGTGTGTGTGTGTGTGTGTGTGTGTGTGTGTGTGAGACCTGTAGAGAGCACTTGCTGCTGGATGACATCTCCAGAGTCAGGTACATGAAGGTCTCGAAGGTGCGGGACTTGTGCTGGCAGCTCATGCACTGGACCGTGGATTTGAACTGACCCTGGAACAGAGCCACGATGATGGACTCGTTCAGGAGCTTGTGTTTGGACCAGGCCAGCTCTGCAGCGCTCACGTCGTCCAGATGATCGATGTCCTCCTCCTTATACCCGCGCCGCTTATCCGCCTGACAGAGAACGAGAGAATGTGTCTTTATCTTGAGGCGCATGGCTCTGAAGAACAGGCTCTCAGTGCTGTACCTTATTGAGGTCCTCGTGCAGGCCGTCCATGAGGAACAGCAGCAGCTCCTGAGAGTCCTGGTGCTCGTAGCTGGAGAAGCGGTTGTTGATTTTACAGATGGTGCCTTTAAAATCCTGCGGGCTGATCATTTTGTACTGTCCTGACCACAGCGCCTTCATGATGACGCTGAACTCCTCAGCCACCTCGCCCTTATGACCCAGAATATTGGCCCTGTGAGAAACACACACACACACACACTCAGACTCACTCTGATCACACTGAACGTGATCGTTTAATTAGTGGCATCTGACGGATTACCGGTTGATGTCGTCCTGATAGATGTTCTTGTTGAAATAGTCGGCCATGGCGACCGTGTTACACAGGCACTGCAGGATGGAGTTCATGTAGCAGGTGTTGCCGAGGTTACGGAGGCCCGTTAGCAACGGCCCCTGACCTCCGAACACCGGGTTCAGGTTCCGGATCTTAGCCGCAGACGGCCGAGCGATCTCCACCTTAGTGTAAGCAGCAGCGGTCAGCGGCCTGAGACACAAACACACATCAGCACACCTGTGAAGATCTCGTGTGTGTGTGTGTGTAGTGTGTGTGTGTGTGTGTGTGTATGTATATGTACTTGTTCTCTCTGTTGAAGGTGGGCACGGCGGCAGGTTTTCTGTTGCTCTCTGCGCTCAGCTCTTGGCTGATGTCTGGAGAGGAGTAGGAGCGTTTGAGTTTGGACTGCTCTCTCTCACGCTCCTTCTCTCTCTTGCGCTCTTGCTCCTTCTCTTTCTCCGTCTCGGCGGCCGGCGGCGGCTTGGCTTTAGCAGCGCTGGGCTGGATCTGCGGCGTGTGGACCTCCGGAGGGTACAGGTGCACGCGGTTGGTGGGAGAGTGGTAATATCTGTAGGTGCCCGTCACCGTGTCCAGAAACTACAGAGACGAGCGTTAGACACACCAGCCAACAACAACAACTCTACACAATAGAGCTCGGCGTTCTTCATTTATTTATTTTTTTTAACTAGTCAAATTTAAAATGTAACTAACTAGAGGATTAATAAAGAAAAAGTTACTTGAATCATGTTGTAAAGAAAATCCTATTCCGAGTGCTCTACACATGAAGCTGTAAATGTTCAACAAGTCACTTGTTAAATATCTTTGCAGTAAAGATGCATGAACTGCAACTACATCTTGTACAAACTTGTCTTATACATATTATATGTTCAGAAATAATACGAGGAAAATGCTTAAAAACAAATCTCAAACGTCAAGGTAGTTCAGAATGACTGAAGTATAACAGCAGTAGACTATTATTAACTATAAATGTTCTGTAAAACAACAGCAGCTTTCAGTCTGTCTCCGTGATGCAAACATGAAATACCAGACACGCAGTAGTTAGTTTTTATTCCGTTATGTTTTCTGTGTAAACATGGAGTGTTTGACTGTTGCGCTGGGGTCTCTTGTCTGAAACAGCTTTATAAAAACCCTGCGCTCAAGTTAAAGAAGTTCACTCTCATCTTCTCGCATGCGTTTCCTCTTCCACCGCCGCATCTCATCTTTATCAACACAAGCTGATTCAGCTGCTCGTGATAAGAGTGTCACTCATGAGCAGCTAATCAGTCTTCTCTCTTTATTGTTATCATTGGCATATTGTCAAAGTGTCTAATTCTAACATTTGCTAATATTTCTATTAAAAAAAAATCACGATTTCTCAATTTCTAAAAAATTAAATCGTGGCAAAACATTAAATTCGAATGAATCGATAAAATCTGATAAATGTCCCAGGTCTGCTCCACAAGGAACACCTGCTGCTGCTCTTACCTTCATCCAGCCGTCTGGCAGCCCTGGGACGGATCGACCCATCTCCTCACTGTGTGCTCGCGTCAGAGACTCCCTCTGGAACACACACACACACACACGTGTGATGTTATTACGCAATACAAGGTGTGTGTGATGTGTATCATCTGTAATTATGGTTTTAACAATGTCAGTATCGAGTATGTCAGTGTCTTTGCAAAAACCCAACAAAAACGTGCCTAGCGCACATCTTTAGTGTGTGATGTGGCCTGTTAATGCCGGTAGAATCCCCTGATATTCAACATTTTATATACAGAATACAGCTTTTTTTCTAGTGCTGTTTTCCTGAATATCAGCATGTCATATTGATTTTATAAATAATACGTTAATCATTTTTCAGTTACATTGTAGGCACAATAGTCAAGTCAAGTCAGCTTTATTTATAGTGCTTTTAACAATACAGATTGTGTCAAAGCACGTAACAGAATCAGAGGATAGAGTGTCAGTAATGTATAATAATAAGATTAAACACTCAATTTTCAGTTTAAGGCATTTCATTATTGAGTTCAGAGATATCATTGTCTAGCTCAGTTTAGTTTAAATAGTATCTGCTAAATCAAATTGACGATAATCGCTAGAAATGAAGTGTCCTCAACTGAGCAAGCCAGAGGAGACAGCGGCAATAATGTCTGCTTTTGTTTTATTTTTGTGTGAGTGAGTGTGTGTGGGTCAGTGCGTGTGTGTGAGCGTGTGCATGTGCGAGTGAGTGCACGCGTGTGTGTGGGTCAGTGCGTGTGTGTGAGCGTGTGCATGTGCGAGTGAGTGCACGCGTGTGCGTGGGTCAGTGCGTGTGTGTGAGCGTGTGCATGTGCGAGTGAGTGCACGCGTGTGTGTGGGTCAGTTTGTGCGTGTGTGTGGGTCAATGTGACTGTGTGTGCACGTGTGTGTGAGTGTGTGTGTGCGCGTGAGCAAGTGTGTGTGAGTATGCGTGAGCGAGTGTGTGCGAGTGTATGTGTGTGCGTGAGCGAGTGTGTGTGCGCGCGTTTAAGCGAGTGCGTGTGTGTGCGTGTGAGCAGGTGTGTGCGTGAGCGAGTGTGTGAGTGTGTGTGCGTGTGTGTGAGTGCGTGAGCGAGTGTGTGCGAGTGTATGTGTGTGCGTGAGCGAGTGTGTGTGTGTGTGAGCGAGTGTGTGTGAGCGAGTGTGTGTGAGCATGAGTGTGCGTGAGCATGAGTGTGTGCGCGTGAGCGTGTGTGTGTGTGTGTTGTCTCTCACAGCGCTGAATGGTGCAGGTGAATCCAGAGACATGCTCTTCATGGCAGCATCCAGCGGTACGTCCTTCTGCGCTCTCCTGTTCTTCTGGTCTCTGGCGTCTCTCTGCTCCTCTTCTTCTGCTGTCTGTCTCTCCAGCTTCTTCCTCTCCTGCTGCTTCTCCTCCTCCTTCTTCCTCTCGCTCTGCTCTCGCTGGTGTCTCTCGGCCGTCTCTCTCTCCTCCAGGGCTCGTTTGCGCTGCTCCTGCTCTTTGCGGGCTTTCTCCATCAGACTGAGTGTCTCGGCCTGGATCTCCCTGCGCTCCTCTTCGCTCAGAGCTCTGGACGGGTCCTGTGGGGGTTTGCCGGAGTGGTCGGGCACCACAGGGCCGTTGTGTGCTGCGGGGCCGTCGCTATCCGAGGGCTCCTCGCTGAGCTTTGCGCTTGCTGCCGGTTTGACAGCTGGTTTTTTGGAGCGGTCGATCTGCGTTCAGAGAAAGCGTTAGTACGTGTGTGTGTGTGTGTGTGTGTGTGAGTGTGTGTGGGGAGGTGTGTGTGTGTGTGTGAGTGTGTGCATGTGTGTGGAGGTGTGTGTGAGTGAGTGTGGAGGTGTGTGTGTGTGTGTGTGAGTGTGGAGGTGTGTGTGTGTGTGTGTGTGTGGGGAGGTGTGTGTGTGTGTGTGTGTGTGTGTGTGGAGGTGTGTGTGTGTGTGGAGTAGTGCAGTCAAAATGGCTGAAAAACTAAATTCGAAATTTGTACTTAATTATCAATATTTGAATTTAAAAGGCATAATTCAAAATCACGTCATTATTTCTCTCTCAGATTGTTTTCAGATTTCAGACTCCGCCAAAGAAAAAGCATTAAATATAAATCTTGCTCTCTCGGCTGCTCCTATCAGCAGAAACATTCCCTTCATATTATTGATACTAAAATTAATATAGCAAAACTCTTGCTTATTTCAAATCCAATTATTATTCGACTGTATGAAATGCAAGTGCATATATTACGTGACTCTCACAAGCACATTTGAGCTTACTGTATCTCATCTATATGTGCGCTGATCAGTTGTAAAAAGTAGAAATTATATCTGAATTTATGAATGATTCACTCACCTGTCGATCTCTTAATTCTCTGAAAAGATCAGGATGAGCAAGAGACTAATGCTTAGTTTGATGTGTTGCCTGCTGTGGTGATTTATAGCAACGCTTGCATACAGGTGCAGTGAGCTCAGTTCCTTCACCTTTGTCATCGGTTTTGTATGCAGAGTAATGCCATATTTCACTTCTACTGTTCTCTTTATTTATTGATTTTGGGTGCATTGATAGAGTTTCATCTGTTTGATCCATCGTGTTGTTCTGTTGTCACATTTACCTAAAGGTGCATTTTGCAACAGCAGCGTATGAAATACCAGATTGAGCAAAATTATGATATCGTACCGTTTGAAATATAATAAATACCGGTATTTTTTCCAGTATCCCCATGCACACCTAACATTCAAATGTGGATTTTTATTTTAAATTCGACGAATATTCGATATTTGTTTAGTTTTTTTTGACAGCTCTAGAGTGGATCGCTGAGCGCCTCTGCTCCACTGTCAAATAAAAATGTGAATTTTGAATATTTGTTTAATTTTAAATAAAAATCCACATTTGAATGCAAAAATTGTTGCATATGAATGTTAGGTGTGTCAGGCAGCTTTATCAGTGACGAGATGTGATGATGATGATGATGATGATGTCACTGAAGGCACTGGATGCGGCGCTGCTGCGTCATTCATTAGAACATCAATGCAGAGAAGATCTTGTTTACGTTACCGACTTTCTGGCAGTTTTTTGTCAGTCATGAGTAACACAGGTATATTTGTAGCAATAGCCAACAATACATTGTATGGATCACAATTATACATTTCTCTTTTATGACAAAAATCATTAGGATATTAAGATCATGTTCCATGAAGATATTTAGTAAATTTCCTACCGTAAATATATCAAAACTTCATTTTTGATTAGTAATATGCATTGCTAAGAACTTCATTTGAACAACTTTAAAGGAGATTTTTAGATTTTTTTTGCTCCCTCAGATTCCAGATTTTCTAATAGTTGTATCTCAGACAAATATTGTCCGATCATAACAAACCATACATCAATGGAAATATTATTATTCAGATGATGCATAAATCTCAATTTCAAAAAATTTACCCTTACTGGTTTTGTGGTCCAGGGTCACATTAATTAATTATTTGGCTTATAAACATTATGCACTTTTTTCACAGGTAGTTATGTTATTTTATTGCTTTGAAGAATGTGCATTAGTAATATTTTGCTCGATGCGCCTCTTGTGGCCTCAGGAGAGAAGCCAAAATACCCCCCCTCAACTGAAATTATTTATTTAAAATTGGAATAGTATTTGAATATAGCTAATATTTAAGAACAAAATATGAATTTAGTTTTCCAGCCATTCTGACAGCCCTGTAGCTGACCTGTGGAGTGTGTCGGGGCGAGGCGGCGGCGTCTGTTTTAGCGGGTTGTGTGAGCGGTGCAGGCGGCTCTGGGGCCGGCTCCGGATCCACGGTTCTGCCGTTGAGCTGCGCTGCTGCAGGCTCCTCACACACACTCACGGGTTTGGGCTCCTCCAGCGACGGGTACGAGAAGTTCACTGAAATCACAGCAACAACTTCACTGCATTCACTGAGATTAAGAACATTCCCACCGAGAGTGAGAACTATTAGACACACACACACACACACACACACACACGAACGCTCTGGTTATTCTGAGCGCTGCGGTTTTGTCGTCTGTTGCTTTAAATGCTGAGCTCTTTAACGTCTGCTGGATTCTGATTGGCTGTCAATGTTTTTATGGCTCATCAGATGGAAAATATTGTTCTGAAAGTGATTCCAATGATATTGTTCCTCTGTGTCGATATATTTCTGGTGTGATTTCATTATGCTCATAGAGTTAGTGATTATTAAAACTTTATAGTTATCATTATAGTTAGTCTTTAGTGTTAATGTGTGTGTTCTGTCATCATTTACTCTTCCTCAAGTTGTTCCAAACATGTATGAGTTTCTTGTCTTGAACACAAAACATATTTTGATCAGTGTTGGTAACCGAACTATTGACTTCCACAGTATGAGAAAAAAATAATAATACAGGTCACTGGGGACCAGAAACTGTTTGGTTACCCACATTCTTCAAAATATCTTCATTTTTATGTGAACTATCCTTCTAACACTCAACATCAGCATATTCAGCTCAATGTATTTATTTATTTTTTGCCATACCAGCATCTATGGCTCCTATTCATAACCCTCTTTTATCACTAATAACAGTCCATTCCTCTCCTCATTTGCTTTGATACAAGAAACTGAATTCACAAATCCATTCTTTTGAATTCTCACAGCAAAGCCAGAAAAGTTCAAATTTGTTCGACTTGATAATTCGATCCAAAACAAAACATTTTCCTTTTGCAGCGCTTGTGCATTTTTAGATGATCAATGTTGATCATGTCAATCACAAATTCTAACCACAAAACATTTTGTTGGTGCAAATTTTAACTCTTTGCCCGCCAGCATTTAAAAAATATAATAAAATTGCCAGCATTTTTGATTTTCACTAAAATTTCGTGGCTCCCCAAATATTTTGTTGTATGAATATTTGAAAATGCAATACATCAAAATAAAGATCAGAGCCTCTACTTCTAATCAAAAAAATGCTTCAAGCATTTTTTTTTTAACCAACACTTGAATGAAAGTAAGCTTCATTAAAAAAAACAACATTATGAGCAAAAAGCTGAGAAAATCACGTATTTACTTATATGCCGTTTATTGTTGATGATTGCAATATTTTCATATGCATGTATTGGAGATCGCTGGTTTCTGCGTCTTCCTAGACTGTGTTTTTGACAGAGTGATTCTAGACCAGGCTGTCCAAACTCGGTCCTGGAGGCCGGTGTCCTGCAGAGTTTAGCTCCAACTTGCCTCAACACACCTGCCTGGAAGTTTCTAGTACGCCTAGTAAGAGCTCGATGAGCTGGTTCAGGTGTGCCTGATTGGGGTTGGAGCTAAGCTCTGCAGGACACCGGCCCTCCAGGACCGAGTTTGGACAGCCCTGGTCTAGACTCATTCAGGAGGTGCGTAATAGCGCCCCTTGTAGCGTATAACATTGAAAACACACAAACCCAGAAAATTCTGTTTTTGGTGGGGAAAGAGTTGATATCCGCAATGGGATATTAGGATGTATCAGTGCATGATAAATCATATGATGTGTGTATGCTGTGAGACTCACGCTGGGGCAGGGTGCTGGCCGCCTGCTGTCGGGGGGGTTTGACTTTAGCGTTGCTGGTGTACATCGGATAAAAGAGCAGCCAGTTATCATATCCTCCATCCAGCACCAGAGGCTCACTGCGC